>NC_057799.1:346179021-346356403 GCF_018294505.1 Triticum aestivum
CTGGGCCTAAATCAGCATAAGATTTCATATTTTTCTGGTAGGCCTGTGCCCATAGTGGGCCTTTAACAGGCCTAAACATAATTTGGGCCCTCAGTAACAATAGGCCGTTTACAGGTGTAAATATCTCGAGCCCATAAAGAACATGGGCCTTTAAAAGACCGAAAGTGAGATTGGGCCCATTTATGATGCAGATCTTTCACAGGCCGAAATTCGGACGGGCCGTAAATGCGCCGACCTAATACACGGGCCTTTAACAGGCCGGAAGTTCGGTCGGGCTAGATTATCGTCATTTTTATATGGGTCGTTAATGGGCCCGATGTGACGTTGGGCCACATATGGCCCATGGATTTCGTCCGACGTTAACAGGCCGAAAATCACAACAGGCCGAAAGTGGCCCAAATCTATGGTGGGCCGCTAACAGGCTGAATGTCAGACATGGCCGAATATGACCCAAATCCTTCACGGTCGTTTATGGGCCAAAAGTTTCAATGGCCTGTAAATGGGCCCAAATGAAACAGAACCTTTAACAGGCCGGAAATACACCGGGCCGTAATTCGGCCCATATACTTAGCGGACTGTTAACGGGCCAGAAGTGATCATGGGCCGTGATGATGACAAGTTTAGGACAGGCCGTTGACAGGCCGATTTGACACTAGCCATACGGGCCTTAACTGAGAATGTTGGGCCTTTATCTGGGCTGGCCCATTATGGTCCGCAAAATATCGCGGGCCTTTAGCTGGGCCGGCCCATTATGGCCCGCAAAATCTCGTGGGCCTTTAGCTGGGCTGGCCCATTATGATACGAAAAATCTCGTGGGCCTTTTGCTGGGTGGCCCATTATGGACCGCAAAATCTTGTGGGCCTTTAGTTGGGCCGCCCATTTAAACTTTATGGGCCACTTTTGGGCCGGTCCACGTGTCAGCATATCATAGGCGCATCTCGCCCATTGGATGAGTGACACCTGTGCCAACGCGGAGCCGCACGTGTTTCCTCCAGCCAATGATGATTTTACACATGGAAAATCCCCATTGGTCGGGGCTGTTAACGGGTTATCGGATCCAAAACCGGACCCGATAGCTTAACGGCGTTCCGTTACGGTGGATGCCACGTGTCGGTCACCCTTGACGAAAGCACTTCTGTGACGCGCGATTTATCGTCATGGAAGTGGATACTTCCGTGATGATAATTTTGGTAATGTCATGGAACACTTCTACGACAGCACAGGTATGACTATCTTGATTTTGTCATAAAATTGTCATGGATGTACATGCATGCCAAAAATGCGACCTACTGTGACAAACACATATCATCACGAAAGTGTATTTTTTTGTAGTGGGAGCAAGCGCGGCCTGGCGGCCACGACCCCCAGCAGCAGGTGGCGGAGGCGAAGGCGAGGGAGAACGGGGGCACGAGTCATCTGAGCCCACGTCATCATCAGAGCGGTGGGAGCGGGGGTGGTGGCGGCCGTGGTAGTCTCCATCGGTCCTTGGGTTGCCACTGGGAGGCCCATCGTCGGAGTAGCGGGGGCGGCCCACGTGGTTGCGGGGCTCAGGGGCGATCCGGAGGTCAAAGCCCTGGCTGTTGAAGAACACCCGGATGGTGGCGCGAAGCTTGGAGGAGTCCAGGCACTTGACCTTGACCCGGACCTCCTCCTCTTTGCGGAGGGAGGGCTCTTCAACCACCACCACCTTGCCCAGGATCTGGGACATCTGGCAGATGACGGCCTCATACCACGCAATGTCTGGGAGGCTGGCCACAAGGATCCAAGCCGTGTCTAAGACGGCCACCGCCTTCGGGTCAAGGATCGGCTCGGTGATGTCGACGACGAGCTGGTTGAGGGCGAGGGTGATCTGACCACTGCGGGTGGCATAGCCATAGCCGATGGCGTCGGGGAAGATCGCCGTGAAGATGTTTCCGGCGGTAGGTGAAGGAAATATGCCCTAGAGGCAATAATAAAGTTGCTATTTTATATTTCCTTATATCATGATAAATGTTTATTATTCATGCTAGAATTGTATTAACCGGAAACTTGATACATGTGTGGATACATAGACAAAACACCGTGTCCCTAGTAAGCCTCTACTAGACTAGCTCGTTAATCAAAGATGGTTAAGTTTCCTAACCATAGACATGTGTTGTCATTTGATGAATGGGATCACATCATTAGCAGAATGATGTGATGGACAAGACCCATCCATTAGCATAGCATATTGATCGTTCAGTTTTTTTATATTGCTTTCTTCATGTCAAATACATATTCCTTCGACTATGAGATGTCAAATACATATTACTCCCAGATACCGGAGGAATACCTTGTTTGCTATCAAATGTCACAATGTAACTGGGTGATTATAAAGATGCTCTACAGGTATCTCCGAATGTGTCTGCTGGGTTGGCATAGATCGAGATTAGGATTTGTCACTCCGAGTATCGAAGAGGTATCTCTGGGCCCTCTCGGTAATGCATATCATAATAAGCCTTGCAAGCAGTGTGACTAATGATTTAGTTACAGGGTGATGTATTACGGAACGAGTAAAGAGACTTGCCGGTAACAAGATTGAACTAGGTATGAAGATACCGACGATCAACTCTTGAGCAAGTAACATACCGATGACAAAGGGAATAATGTATGTTGTCATTATGGTACGACCGATAAGATCTTTGTAGCATATGTGGGAACCAATATGAGCATCTAGGTTCCGCTATTGGCTACTGACCGAAGAGGTGTCTCGGTCATGTCTACATAGTTCTCGAACCCGTAGGGTCCGCACGCTTAACGTTCGATGACGATTTTGAATTATATGAGTTATGTGATTTGGTGAACGAATGTTGTTCGGAGTCCCAGATGAGATCACAGACATGATGAGGAGTCTTGAAATGGTCGAGAGGTAAAGATTCATATATAGGACGATGATATTCGGATACCGGAAGTTTTCTGGGTGTACCGGGTACATATCGGGTCACCGGAAGGAGTTCCGAGCATCCCCCCGGCAACTACATGGGCCTAATGGGCTAAGAAGGGGATAGACCAGCCCCTAAGGGGCTGGTGCACCCCGTGTAGGCCAAAATAGGGGGAAGGAAATAGGAGAAGAGAGAAAGGAAGGGGAGGGACTTGGCCTCCCCCTTCCTTCTCTCCTCCCTCCTCCTTCCTTCGCCCTCCGGATGAATATGGAAGGGGGAGGCCGAATTGGGAGGCTGAAAGTGCAACTGATCCCTTGGTGGTTTTGGTAATTCTTAACAACATATAGCTCATTGAACTAATATTCTTTCAAGGTAATCATTTCAGAAATTTCAATGATTGGCATGGCATGGACTCAGAGAGGTGGACCCCTCAAAATGCTAAGGACACATATTGGCAAAATCTCAAGACTCTACATTTTCATTTTAGATCCAAGATCACATTGAGTCCATAGGAAAAGCCAATACTATTAAAAGGGGATGAGGTGTTGCTTAATGGCTTGCTTGCTCAAAATGCTTAGTGATATGCTCCAAATGCCCTCAACCACTTTCTCATTTCCACATATGTCCTAAACCTAAAGTCAAACTCGGCCCCACTGATTTGATATATCCGGCGCCACCGAGTTCACTTGACATAGCCATTGCCAGAAACCCTAATTAGTTTGGTCTCACCGATAGGGATCTCGGTCTCACAGAGATGGGATTGCAAACTCTCTGTTCCCCTTTGTAACGTTTCGGTCTAACCGAGATGAGCGATCGGTCCCACCGGATTGGCAATGCAAACTCTTTGTTTCCTTTTCATAACGTTTCGGTCTCACCGGAATGAGTGATCGGTCCCACCGAGTTTGCCTCACCAAGTCTCTGTTTGCTTATTACTGAAATCGGTCTCACCGAGTTCATGTGATCGGTCTCACCGAGATGAAGTTTTGCCCTAACCCTAGCACATCGGCCCCACCGAGTCGATCATGTTGGTCCCACCAAAAAGCCTAACGTTCACATTTTGAACCAATTCGGTCTCACCGAGTTTCACTATTCGGTCCCACCGAGTTTGGTAAATTGTGTGTAACAGTTAGATTTTGTGTGGAGGCTACAAATACCCCTCCACCCCTTCTCCATTCAGGACAGAGCCATCAGAACGTGCCTACACTTCTAGCATTCATTTTCTGAGAGAGAGCCACCTACTCAGGTGTTGAGACCAAGACATTCCAATCCAACCACAAGAATCTTGATCTCTTGCCTTCCCCAAGTTTCTTTCCACTCAAATCATCTTTCCACCATAGCCAAATGTGTGAGAGAGAGAGTTGAGTGTTGGGGAGACTATCATTTGAAGCACAAGAGCAAGGAGTTCATCATCAACACACCATCTATTACCTTTTATTTCATGTTAAGAAGATGGGAAAGCGCCTTTCTCTCTATAAGAACAGTGCGTTCCGAGGTGTGAAGTGGGAGAGAGGGGATGTGATGATTGAGGTTTTGAATAAGACGACCTTTGCATTTTAGATTTGGATCTTTTTCTTATTTCAAAATAGTGAAAAAGTCAAATAAGAGGTGTTAAGCTTTGGAGAGTGGTGTCTTCTAGATTGGTTAGGTGTCACTTGGGAGCCTTCGTCAAGATTGTGGAGTTGAACCAAGGAGTTTGTAAGGGCAAGGAGATCGCCCACTTCGTGAAGATCTACCCAAGTGAGGCAAGTCCTTCATGGCCGATGGCCATGGTGGGATAGACAAAGTTGCTTCTTCGTGGACCCTTCGTGGGTGGAGCCCTCCATTGACTCGCGCAACCGTTACCCTTCGTGGGTTGAAGTCTCCATCAACGTGGATGTACGATAGCACCACCTTTCAGAACCACGCCAAAAAAATCTCCGTGTCTACATTGTGTTTGCTCCCTCCAAACTCCTCCCCTTTACCTTCATATGCAATGATTTACATCCGCTGCTATACTCTTAGAATTGCTTGTGTAGGTTCATTGCTTGACCTATGTTAAGTTGCTAAAATCTGCCAAGACTTAAAATTGGGAAAAGGCTAGATTTTTATTTGGTCAAGTAGTCTAATCACCCCCCTCTAGACATACTTTCGATCCTACAAGTGGTATCAGAGCATTGGTCTCCATTTGCCTTGATTTCCATAGCTTTGGTGATCATAGCCTTGGTTTCACAACCTAGGAGAGTATGGCATCTAGCGAGGGAGATTACCACCGTACAGGTCCTTACTTTGATGGTACTAATTTTGCTAGTTGGAAGCATAAGATGAAAATGCATATTCTTGGACATAACCCCGCCGTTTGGGCTATTGTGTGTATTGGCTTGCAAGGTGAATTCTTCGATGGAAGGGAACCGAATCATGAAGCTACCGTTGAAGAATTGAAGATGTTGCAATACAATTCTCAAGCTTGCGATATTCTCTTCATTGGATTGTGCCCCGAAGAATTCAACAAAATCAGTCGTCTTGGGAATGCAAAGGAAATTTGGGATACTTTGATTGATATGCACGAAGGTACCGACTTCGTCAATGAATCCAAATTGGATGTGCTTCAAAGTCAACTTGACAAGTTCAAAATGAAGGATGGTGAAGGTGTCGCTGAAATGTACTCTAGGCTTGCTCTCATCACAAATGAGATTGCTGGCTTAGGAAGTGAAGAGATCACCGACAGATTCATCATCAAGAAGATCCTAATAGCCTTGGATGGAAAATATGACACCGTGTGCACATTGATCCAAATGATGCCCAATTACAAAGATCTCAAGCCAACGGAAGTCATTGGTAGAATTGTTGCTCATGAGATGTCACTCAAGGATAAAGAAGAGCTTCACAACAAGTCTAGTGGTGCTTACAAAGCGTCATATGATGCTCCTACATCATCAAGTGAGAAACAAGTCTTCAATGAGGAATTGAGCTTAATGGTGAAGAACTTCAACAAGTTCTACAAGAGTAGAAGCAAAGAAAGAAGTTCCAAGTCAAGGTCCTACAATGAAAAAAGATCTTCTAGTCGTGAACGTAATTGCTACAATTGTGGAAGACCCGGACACTACTCCAATGAGTGTACGGCTCCCTACAAAAGAAGAGAAGACTCACCTAAAATGAGAAGCAAAAGAGAAGAATCACCTCCAAGGGAGAGAAGGAGTAGAGATGATCGTTATGAACGAAGAACCTCTCGCAGAAGCAAGGATTCGGAAAGGAAGGAGAAGTCATACAGGAGCTACACAAAACAAAGACATCAAGCTCATGTTGGTGAATGGGTATCCGGTTCCGACTCCGACCACCACTCCAAGAGAAGTTATCACTCCGACTACGAATATACTCAAGATGAAGGTGTTGCCGGTCTAGCACTTGTGTCAACCAACTCCTATGACATATTTGACTCACCAAATGAAGGAATTGGAAGATGCTTCATGGCTAAAGGCCCAAAGGTATCACACCCCGAGTATGTTGATTTCAATAGTGATGAAGATGACTTGCTAAGTGATGATGATTTACTTGTTGACAACTCTAGTAATGAAAACTATGATCAAATTGATATTAATCATGCTAATCAAGATAAAATGAATGACGATGATAAGAAGGAGATTGAGCGGCTAACGAAAGAACTAAACACTCTTAAGTTAGCTCATGAAACTACCTTAGAAGATCATCGAGAGTTTTTAAAGACTCTTGAGAAGCTACGATTTGAGAAGCTCAATCTAGAGCAAGAGCATGGGTTCTTAAAAGCAATCAATGATTGTCGGTGAGAACGACACCTATGGGATCACTGGAATCCCTTCTACGGTCAGCGGGCGCGGGGTTGTGAGGAGAGCAGGTCCAGGAGCCAGCACAAGGGTCGTTTACCCAGGTTCGGGCCGCGAGGATGCGTAAAACCCTAGTCCTGCTTTGGTGGATGTATTGAGTGTTCTTGAGCTTCTGAACTAGCTACGGTGGCTGCGTAGTTCCAAAAAGCCGAATCCCCCTCCTGGTCACCTTGGGCCTCATTTTATAGGCAAAAGGGGTTGCCACAGTGGCACACAGGAGATGGAAAGGTCTACAGTGCACGAGCTTATCGCACGTATTACAGGACAAGACGCATTTAATGCGTCTCTTAGGTGTCCCTTAGCTTTATCGGGGACGGGAGCGAGGCCCGTCCCGTCCGTTGCCGCCTCGCCTTGCTTCGACACGTGCCCAGGCCAGCGATGCATGCGGCGCCATGTAGGCAGGCAGGCAGCTGAGGTGGCGCGGTGGTAGGGTATTCACGAAGATCCGCATGCCACCACGCGGGTGCTTGCCATGTTGGCGTAGAGGCCGCCTGTCGCCACGCAGGTGCCTGCCCAGCTGGTTGAGCTAGCAGCTGCTTGGGGACGGTGGTGGAGTCTTGGTCGACGCGGGCCTGGCTGTGGCCCCGCTGACGCCCTCGGCAAGGGTCTTGCCATGGCGTTGCAGTCGTCCCCGGCAAGGCGCTTGCCGGGGGTCTTGTGGATCTCCTCGGCAAGGATCCCGCCGAGGGTCGCCGTCTTCTGGTTCTCATCTGATCTCATATCTCTATGGTCTTGACAAAGATCTGCATGCCACCACGAAGGTGCCCCTTGATACGTCTCCAACGTATCTATAATTTTTTATTGTTCCATGCTATTATATTATCTGTTTTGGATGTTTATGGGCTTTATTAAACACTTTTATATTACTTTCGGGACTAACCTATTAACCCAGAGCCCAGTGCCAGTTTCTGTTTTTCCCTTGTTTCAGTGTTCCGCAGAAAAGGAATATCAAACGGAGTCCAAACGGAATGAAACCTTCGGGAAAGTTATTTTTGGAACGGAAGCAATCCAGGGGACTTGGAGTGCACGTCAGGGAATCAACGAGGAAGGCACGAGGCAGGGGGGCGCCCACCCCCCTTGGCGCGCCCTCCTCCCTCGTGGGCCCCTCGTGGCTCCCCTGATGTATTTCTTCCTCCTATATATACCAATATACCCTAAAACCTTTGGGGAGCAGAATAGATCGGGAGTTCCGCCGCCGCAAGCCTCTGTAGCCACATAAAACCAATCGGGACCCTGTTCCGGCACCCTGCCGGAGGGGGGAACCCTCACCGGTGGCCATCTTCATCATCCCGGCGCTCTCCATGACGAGGAGGGTGTAGTTCACCCTCGGGGCTGAGGGTATGTACCAGTAGCTATGTGTTTGATCTCTCTCTCTCTCTCTCTTGTGTTCTTGAGGTGATACGATCTTGATGTATCGCGAGCTTTGCTATTATAGTTGGATCTTATGATGTTTCTCCCCCTCTACTCTCTTGTAATGGATTGAGTTTCCCCTTTGAAGTTATCTTATCGGATTGAGTCTTTTAATGATTTGAGAACACTTGATGTATGTCTTGCGTGGGATACCCGTGGTGACAATGGGGTATTCTATTGATCCACTTGATGTATGTTTTCGTGATCAACTTGCGGGTTCCGCCCATGAACCTATGCATAGGGGTTGGCACACGTTTTTGTCTTGATTCTCCGGTAGAAACTTTGGGGTACTCTTTGAGGTTCTATGTGTTGGTTGAATAGATGAATCTGAGATTGTGTGATGCATATCGTATAATCATACCCACGGATACTTGAGGTGACATTGGAGTATCTAGGTGACATTAGGGTTTTGGTTGATGTGTCTCTTAAGGTGTTATTTTACTACGAACTCTAGGGCTGTTTGTGACACTTATAGGGATAGCCCAATGGATTGATCGGAAAGAATAACTTTGAGGTGGTTTCGTACCCTACCATAATCTCTTCGTTTGTTCTCCGCTATTAGTGACTTTGGAGTGACTCTTTGTTGCATGTTGAGGGATAGTTATATGATCTAATTATGTTATTATTGTTGAGAGAACTTGCACTAGTGAAAGTATGAACCCTAGGCCTTGTTTCAACGCATTGCAATACCGTTTGTGCTCACTTTTATCATTAGTTACCTTGCTGTTTTTATATTGTGCTCACTTTTATCATTAGTTACCTTGCTGTTTTTATATTTTCAGATTACAAAAACCTATATCTACCATCCATATTGCACTTGTATCACCATCTCTTCGCCGAACTAGTGCACCTATACAATTTACCATTGTATTGGGTGTGTTGGGGACACAAGAGACTCTTTGCTATTTGGTTGCAGGGTTACTTGAGAGAGACCATCTTCATCCTACGCCTCCCACGGATTGATAAACCTTAGGTCATCCACTTGAGGGAAATTTGCTACTGTCCTACAAACCTCTGCACTTGGAGGCCCAACAACGTCCACAAGAAGAAGGTTGCGTAGTAGACATCAAGCTCTTTTCTGGCGTCGTTGCCTGGGAGGTGAGTGCTTGAAGGTATATCTTTAGATCTTGCAATCGAATCTTTTAGTTTCTTGTTTTATCACTAGTTTAGTCTATAAAAGAAAACTACAAAAAAATGGAATTGAGTTTGTCTCATACGGTTCATCTTTTTAATATCTTTCGTGAGTATGATGGAAAGGAAAATTGTGCCAAAGTGTTAGAAGAAGAATGCATTAAAATGTTTGGCACTAAATATTTGAATGATGAGCATGATTGCAATGTTGTTAGTATGAACTCCTTGAATATCCATAGTACTAATGATGATTGCACTAGTTATGATGAAAATGTCTCCTATAAACATGTCAATTTTTGTGGAGTGCATTGGGTTTGCAAGTACACACCAAATAGGGAAGATAGATATTGCAAGAGGCATAACCATTTAGAAACTAAATTGTTGCGAGAAAGGCTAGCTGTTTGTGCTGAAAATTTAAATTTTCTTAGCCATACTTGTGAACTTTGCAATGAACATGATCATTTCAGTACCCAATGCAAATTGTTTCATGATCGTATCGTGTCCAAAAATTGTGATGACTTGATTTCTCTTGCACATCATAATGAACTTAGTTTGCTCTTGGATTATGAAGAAATGAAACATATAACTAAGGATATTCCAGAATTTGCCCTTGATAGAGTTCTTCATTTTGATCTAGAAGAAATTTATATGTATTGTGTGGTGAATTGCATTGAAAATCCTTATATTGCCAATTACATAAAGAAAAGAAAACAAATAGAAGATGAAGAGAATACTAACGAAAGGGAAGAGACTTCCCAATATTCTCCTATTATTTCTTATGATGAATCAGGTAACGAGGAGGAGCTTTCTATTCAACCAATCTCATTAATAAGGAGCTCCAAAAAGAGGATTGTAACCCACACATGATGTGGTGAAGAAGAAGAAAAGAAAAAGGAGGAGAGGTAAAAAGATATCTCTCCCAAATAATGTTGCTCCTATTATCGTTGTGCCTCATGAAAATGAAGATGATGCACTTGATGATGATCTCGTTATGCCTATTGCTTGTTGTGATGATTATGATTGGGAAGATAATGATACTTCTTATGATCTTGAAAATCTTTTTGGCACTTGCTTGGAAGAATATGATAATTGCTATACTATTGGTGCTATCCATACTATTAATGATGAGAGTGATTATACTTATGATATGAAAAGGCCCAAGCTTGGGGATGCTATGTTTGATGAAGATGATGTTTTTGAGAATATATTTGCTGCAATTAATGTTTGTCCCAATCTTGGGGATGCTAAGTTTAATGAAGATGATATTTTTAGTCTCCCAAGTTTTGGTATGCAAATGTATAATGATGATAGCATGCCTCCTACTTATGATGATTATATTGATGAAAGTGGGTTTGGAAGAGTGTCAACTTTAGGAAGTAATGATCCCACTATTTTGGAGGATGTTGAATCTTATTATGATAATTATTAAAGTGCATTTGGAGAGGTCATGACTTTATTTAGTGATGTATCCACTATTTTGGAAGAGGTTTCAATCGATTATGATGAGAACAAAGTTGCTACTTACGATGATTATTGTGATGAAACTTATGCTATAAAAAGTAGTGATGATTATATTTATAAAACTTGTCATGATTATGATTACCCTTTTTTGAACATTACTCTTTTAATGTGGAAACAATTTATAGTATTCAAGTCTCTTATGATACTCCCACTATTCCGAATGAGAAGAATTTTGCTTATGTGGAGAGTAATAAAATTTCTATGCTAGTAGATCATGAAAAGAATGCTTTAGGTGCTGGTTATATTGTTGAATTCATTCATGATTCTACAGAAAATTATTATGAGGGAGGAATATATGCTTGTAGGAATTGCAATAATATCAAGTTTCCTCTCTATGTGCTTGAAGTTTTGAAGTTATGCTTGTTTTACCTTCCTATGCTAGTTGATTATTGTTCCCATAAGTTGTTTGCTCACAAAATCCCTATGCATAGGAAGTGGGTTAGACTTAAATGTGCTAGTCATATTCTTCATGATGCTCTATTTATGTTTCAATTCTTATCTTTTAGGTGAGCATCATTGAAATCATCATGCCTAGCTAGGGGCGTTAAACGTTAGCGCTTGTTGGGAGGCAACCCAATTTTATTTTTGTTCCTTGCTTTTTGATTCTGTTTAGTAATAAATAATCCATCTAGCTTCTGTTTAGATGTGGTTTTATGTTTTAATTAGTGTTTGTGCCAAGTAATACCTATAGGATCTTCTTGGATGATAATTATTTGATCTTGCTGAAAATTCCAGAAACTTTCTGTTCACGAAAACAATTGTTAAAAATCACCAGAACGTGATAAAATATTGATTCCAATTGCATAAGATCAATAAACAAATCTTCTAGATCGTCTTAATTTGGTAGAATTTTTGGAGTTCCAGATGTTTGCGTTAGTTACAGATTACTACAGACTGTTCTGTTTTTGACAGATTCTGTTTTTCGTGTGTTGTTTGCTTATTTTAATGAATCTATGGCTAGTAAAATAGTTTATAAACCATAGAGAAGTTGGAATACAGTAGGTTTAACACCAATATAAATAAAGAATGAGTTCATTACAGTACCTTGAAGTGGTGTTTTGTTTTCTTTCGCTAACGGAGCTCATGAGATTTTCTGTTGAGTTTTGTGTTGTGAAGTTTTCAAGTTTTGGGTAAAGATTCGATGGACTATGGAATAAGGAGTGGCAAGAGCCTAAGCTTGGGGATGCCCAAGGCACCCCAAGGTAATATTCAAGGACAACCAAGAGCCTAAGCTTGGGGATGCCCCGGATGGCATCCCCTCTTTCGTCTTCGTTCATCGGTAACTTTACTCGGAGCTATATTTTTATTCACCACATGATATGTGTTTTGCTTCGAGCGTCATGTCATTTTATTTTGTTTTGCTTTCTGTTTGAATAAAGTATCAAGATCTGAAATTATTAAATGTTAGAGAGTCTTCACATAGTTGTATAATTATTCGACTACTCATTGATCTTCACTTATATCTTTCGGAGTAGTTTGTCATTTGCTCTAGTGCTTCACTTATATCCTTTTAGAGCACGGCGGTGGTTTTATTTTGAAGAAATAGATGAACTCTTGTGCTTCACTTATATTATTTTGAGAGTCTTTAGAACAGCATGGTAGTTTGCTTTGGTTATGAAACTAGTCCTAATATGATGGGCATCCAAGATGGGTATAATAAAAACTTTCATACAAGTGCATTGAATACTAAGAGAAGTTTGATACTTGATGATTGTTTTGAGATATGGAGATAGTGATATCAAAGTTGTGCTAGTTGTGAATTTGAGAAATACTTGTGTTGAAATTTGCAAGTCCCGTAGCATGCACGTATGGTAAACGTTGTGTGACAAATTTGAAACATGAGGTGTTCTTTGATTGTCATCCTTATGAGTGGCGGTCGGGGACGAGCGATGGTCTTTTCCTACCAATATATCCCCCTGGGAGCATGCGCGTAGTGCTTGGTTTTTTATGACTTGTAGATTTTTGCAATAAGTATGTGAGTTCTTTATGACTAATGTTGAGTCCATGGATTATACGCACTCTCACCCTTCCATCATTGCTAGCCTCTTCGGTACCGTGCATTGCCCTTTCTCACCTTGAGAGTTGGTGCAAACTTCACCGGTGCATCCAAACCCCGTGATATGATACGCTCTATCACACATAAACCTCCTTATATCTTCCTCAAAACAGCCACCATACCTACCTATTATGGCATTTCCATAGCCATTCCAAGATATATTGCCATGCAACTTTCCACTGTTCCTTTTATTATGACACGCTTCATCATTGTCATATTGCCTTGCATGATCATGAAGTTTACATCGTATTTGTGGCAAAGCCACCATGCATATTATTTCATACATGTCACTCTTGATTCATTGCCCATCCCGGTACACCGCCGGAGGCATTCATATAGAGTCATACTCTGTTCTAGTATCGAGTTGTAATCGTTGAGTTGTAAATAAATAGAAGTGTGATGATCATCATTTTCTTGCATTGTCCCAAGTGAGGAATAAAAAAAAGAGAGAAAGACCATAAAAAAGAGAAGGCCCAAAAATATGAGAGAAAAGAGAGAAGGGACAATGTTAATATCCTTTTACCACACTTGTGCTTCAAAGTAGCACCATAATCTTCATGATAGAGAGTCTCTTGTTTTGTCACTTTCATATACTAGTGGGAATTTTTCATTATAGAACTTGGCTTGTATATTCCAACAATGGGCCTCCTCAAGTGCCCTAGGTCTTCGTGAGCAAGCAAGTTGGATGCACACCCACTTAGTTTCTTTTGTTGAGCTTTCATATATTTATAGCTCTAGTGCATCCGTTGCATGGCAATCCCTACTCCTTGCATTAACATCAATCGATGGGCATCTCCATAGCTCATTGATTAGCCTTGTTGATGTGAGACTTTCTCCTTTTTTTTCTTCTCCACATAACCCCCATCATTATATTCTATTCCACCCATAGTGCTATATCCATGGCTCACGCTCATGTATTGCGTGAAAGTTGAAAAAGTTTGAGATTACTAAAGTATGAAACAATTGCTTGGCTTATCATCGGGGTTGTGCATGATGAGAGCATTCTTGTGTGACGAAAATGGAGCATGACCAAACTATAAACTTTCTTTGGCCATGCTATTTTGAGAAGACATGATTGCTTAGTTAGTATGCTTGAAGTATTATTATTTTTATATCGATATTAAACTTTTGTCTTGAATCTTATGGATCTGAATATTCTTGCCACATTAAAGAAGATTATATTGATAAATATGTTAGGTAGCATTCCACATCAAAAATTCTGTTTTTATCATTTACCTACTCGAGGACGAGCAGGAATTAAGCTTGGGGATGCTGATACATCTCCAACGTATCTATAATTTTTTATTGTTCCATGCTATTATATTATCTGTTTTGGATGTTTATGGGCTTTATTAAACACTTTTATATTACTTTTGGGACTAACCTATTAACCCAGAGCCCAGTGCCAGTTTCTGTTTTTCCCTTGTTTCAGTGTTTCACAGAAAAGGAATATCAAACAGAGTCCAAACGGAATGAAACCTTCGGGAAAGTTATTTTTGGAACGGAAGCAATCCAGGGGACTTGGAGCGCACGTCAGGGAATCAACGAGTAAGGCACGAGGCAGGGGGGCGCGCCCACCCCCCTGGGTGCGCGCCCACCCCCCTGGGTGCGCCCTCCACCCTCGTGGGCCCCTCGTGGCTCCCCTGACGTATTTCTTCCTCCTATATATACCAATATACCCTAAAACCTTCGGGGAACAGAATAGATCGGGAGTTCCGCCGCCGCAAGCCTCTGTAGCCACCGAACACCAATCGGGACCCTGTTCCGGCACCCTGCCGGAGGGGGGAACCCTCACCGGGGCCATCTTCATCATCCCGGCGCTCTCCATGATGAGGAGGGAGTAGTTCACCCTCGGGGCTGAGGGTATGTACCAGTAGCTATGTGTTTGATCTCTCTCTCTCTCGTGTTCTTGAGGTGATACGATCTTGATGTATCGCGGGCTTTGCTATTATAGTTGGATCTTATGATGTTTCTCCCCCTCTACTCTCTTGTAATGGATTGAGTTTCCCCTTTGAATTTATCTTATCGGATTGAGTCTTTTAATGATTTGAGAACACTTGATGTATGTCTTGCGTGGGATACCCGTGGTGACAATGGGGTATTCTATTGATCCACTTGATTTATGTTTTGGTGATCAACTTGCGAGTTCCGCCCATGAACATATGCATAGGGGTTGGCACACGTTTTCGTCTTGATTCTCTGGTAGAAACTTTGGGGAACTCTTTGAGGTTCTATGTGTTGGTTGAATAGATGAATCTGAGATTGTGTGATGCATATCATATAATCATACCCACGGATACTTGAGGTGACATTGAAGTATCTAGGTGACATTAGGGTTTTGGTTGATGTGTGTCTTAAGGTGTTATTTTACTACGAACTCTAGGGCTGTTTGTGACACTTATAGGGATAGCCCAATGGATTGATCGGAAAGAATAACTTTGAGGTGGTTTCGTACCCTACCATAATCTCTTCGTTTGTTCTCCGCTATTAGTGACTTTGGAGTGACTCTTTGTTGCATGTTGAGAGATAGTTATATGATCTAATTATGTTATTATTGTTGAGAGAACTTGCACTAGTGAAAGTATGAACCCTAGGCCTTGTTTCAACGCATTGCAATACCGTTTGTGCTCACTTTTATCATTAGTTACCTTGCTGTTTTTATATTTTCAGATTACAAAAACCTATATCTACCATCCATATTGCACTTGTATCACCATCTCTTCGCCGAACTAGTGCACCTATACAATTTACCATTGTATTGGGTGTGTTGGGGACACAAGAGACTCTTTGCTATTTGGTTGCAGGGTTGCTTGAGAGTGACCATCTTCATCCTACGCCTCCCACGGATTGATAAACCTTAGGTCATCCACTTGAGGGAAATTTGCTACTGTCCTACAAACCTCTGCACTTGGAGGCCCAACATCGTCTACGAGAAGAAGGTTGCGTAGTAGACATCACCCCTCGAGCCCTGGTCCCAACGTAGTTGTTGACGGCATTCGGAACCTTTGGGCTCAAGGGTGGCTCGCTCTGCGGGTGTTGGGCAAGTTGCCCCGGCAAGGCTCTTGCCGGGGCCGCGGAGGCTGCCCCGGCAAGGGTCTTGCCGGCAAGGCTCTTGCCGGGGGGAATTCCACCTTGCCCCCTTTGCTCTTTGTGTTTCTGGTCTTGGCGTTGCCTTGGCCATCTTGTGCTTCGGCTTCTCTCCAGCTTCCCTCCTTTGCCCTGCTACGTGCGGCCGTGGCGCGCGGCTCTGACTGCCCGTGCACAAGTAAAGGGGTCAAAAGGAGAGCCCCTACTTTTGTACACCGACAGGAGCCCCCGGGCCTGGGCCACACATAAGCGCGACACGTTGTTGGGCCAGGCCCAAAACGGTGCGCGGGCAGGCGGGGCGGATTTTTACCACAGTAACTCTTCGTCCGTTGCGCTTCCCCACGACCCGTGTTGAACGCGCGATGTGGGGGGTCGTGTGTGACGTGGGGGCATGCGTGGGGCGGTTCCCGCACGCATGCGTCACATCACAGTTAATGGGAAAGGAGGCGGCCCGCGCCTTCCCCGCAAAAAGGAATAACCGCGGGCGCGCTGCTCACTTTACCCCCTTTCCTGCGTCTTCTCCAATCTCAGAGCCACCGCCCCCTTTCTTCCTCCTCCTCGACCTCTCGCCTTCACTTGCCGCCGATGCGCCTTCGCTATTCTCCGCCCCTTGCTTCTCGCAGCCGCCATGGCTCCCAAACACCAAGGGCAAGGGAGTGGCCAAAGATGGCGGGGCGACGGAGCCGCCGGAGAGTGCGTTGGCCGCGCAGCGGACGCAGCTCGCCTACTTCCCCTTGATGGTCGACATGTTCGAGCTCTGGGACTGCTTCAAGCCCCTATGGGGGTGCAAGACGGGGGGAGAAACGACGGGGCATTCAGCCACGCGCGTCATCCCCGCCAATTGTGCCGAGGCCGCCCCAAATCGGTATCCATTCTTTGTCGACTACTTCTCCTGCGGGATCTGTCCCCCCTTCTCCGATTTCTTCAATAACGTCATGCACACCTACGGCTTCCACCTTTTGGATTTTACTCCAAATGTCGTGGCGTGCATGGCTCTTTTCGCGCACCTCTGCAAGGGCTTCGCCGGGGTGCATGCCAACATGGCGCTCTTCCGCCACTACTTCTTCCCTCGGATCCAACCAGGGGGCGCCATTTCTGGTTGTGTTGCCTGGATCCCATGGTCCAAGGGGGCATACCCGGAGGGCGCCATGAAGGAGAGGTGGGGAGAATGGCGGGGCCGGTGGTGCTGGATTGAAGAGAAGGACCCGCCGGACTTTTGCCGGGTCTGCGACGCGCCGCCGGTTCGCCGGGGCGACTGGAGCGACGTTGACGCCGACGATGCGAAGCTCACGGTCGCCACCACCAGGATCCTTCGCCTTACCGAGGCCGGGCTCACCCTTGAGATGATCGGGGCGGATTTCATCCGCCGCCGAATCGCTCCATTGCATAACAAGGGGAGGCCAGCCTGGCTCTTCACGAACGCCGCCGACATCATGAGGCTTCGCCCCGGCCTCAACCACAACTTCACGGTGATGGGGCACGCCCACTTCTGCCAGCGGCTCTTCCAGCTCGACGTGAACCGCGACGGCAAGGTCGAGCGGACCGACAAGGCCGCGAGGGCCGCCGTGAAGGCCGGCAAGGTCGCCAAGGGGCCCTTGTTCAAGTTGCCGGCAGGAGTGGTCCCGCTGAGCAACAACTCGCGCCGGACCGACATCATCGCCATGATGCCGGACTTCAATGCGCATGGCCTTGACCCGAGCTGGATCGAGCCGGAGGAAATTCAAGTGCAGGAGTTTTTCGACACCTTGCATGAGGGGTACGTCACCGCCGAGTCGCGGCTCGTCCAGGACACCACCCAGGCGAAGCTGGACTACATCGCCGCCAGGGCGATGGAGGCGAAGCTTGCCGAGGAGGCCGGCTGCACCGGTGGCGTGGAGGACAAGGCCGCGGCAGAAGTGGAGGAGAAGGAGCTCGCCAAGTGGGCGGAGGCCGCTGGGGAGGCCAGCAGGGCCGGCACCAGGGCTCCTCTCGTCGAGGATGTGGTCGACGAGTACCATCGGATACACCTGTAGAGCACCTTTATAATCACCCAGTTACGTTGTGATGTTTGGTAGCACACAAAGTGTTCCTCCGGTATTCGGGAGTTGCATAATCTCATAGTCATAGGAACATGTATAAGTCATGAAGAAAGCAATAGCAATATACTGAACGATCAAATGCTAAGCTAACGGAATGGGTCAAGTCAATCACATCATTCTCTAATGATGTGATCCCGTTAATCAAATGACAACTCATGTCTATGGTTAGGAAACATAAACATCTTTGATTCAACGAGCTAGTCAAGTAGAGGCATACTAGTGACATTCTATTTGTCTATGTATTCACACATGTACTAAGTTTCCGGTTAATACAATTCTAGCATGAATAATAAACATTTATCATGATATAAGGAAATATAAATAACAACTTTATTATTGCCTCTAGGGCATATTTGCTTCAGTCTCCCACTTGCACTAGAGTCAGTAATCTAGATTACACAGTAATGATTCTAACACCCATGGAGTCTTGGTGTTGATCATGTTTTGCTCGTGAGAGGGGCTTAGTCAGCGGGTTTGCAACATTCAGATCCGTGTGTATCTTGCAAATCTCTATGTCTCCCTCCTTGACTTGATCGCGGATGGAATTGAAGCGTCTCTTGATGTGCTTGGTTCTCTTGTGAAATCTGGATTCCTTTGCCAAGGCAATTGCACCAGTATTGTCACAAAAGATTTTCATTGGACCCGATGCACTAGGTATGACACCTAGATCGGATATGAACTCCTTCATCCAGATTCCTTCATTTGCTGCTTCCGAAGCAGCTATGTACTCCGCTTCACACGTAGATCCCGCCACGACGCTTTGCTTAGAACTGCACCAACTGACAGCTCCACCGTTCAATATAAACACGTATCCGATTTGTGACTTGGAGTCATCCGGATCAGTGTCAAAGCTTGCATCGACATAACCATTTACAACGAGCTCTTTGTCACCTCCATAAACGAGAAACATATCCTTAGTCCTTTTCAGGTATTTCAGGATGTTCTTGACCGCTATCCAGTGATCCACTCCTGGATTACTTTGGTACCTCCCTGCTAAACTAATAGCAAGGCACACATCAGGTATGGTACACAGCATTGCATACATGATAGAGCCTATGGCTGAAGCATAGGGAACACCTTTCATTTTCTCTCTATCTTCTGCAGTGGTCGGGCATTGAGTCTGACTCAACTTCACACCTTGTAACACAGGCAAGAACCCTTTCTTTGCTTGATCCATATTGAACTTCTTCAAAACTTTGTCAAGGTATGTTCTCTGTGAAAGTCCAATTAAGCGTCTTGATCTATCTCTATAGATCTTAATGCCCAATATATAAGCAGCTTCACCGAGGTCTTTCATTGAAAAACTCTTATTCAAGTATCCTTTTATGCTATCAGAAATTCTATATCATTTCCAATCAATAATATGTCATCCACATATAATATTAGAAATGCTACAGAGCTCCCACTCACTTTCTTGTAAATACAGGCTTCTCCAAAAGTCTGTATAAAACCATATGCTTTGATCACACTATCAAAACGTTTATTCCAACTCCGAGATGCTTGCACCAGTCCATAAATGGATCGCTGGAGCTTGCACACTTTGTTAGCACCCTTTGGATCGATAAAACCTTCAGGTTGCATCATATACAACTCTTCTTCCAGAAATCCATTTAGGAATGCAGTCTTTACATCCATTTGCCAAATTTCATAATCATAAAATGCAGCAATTGCTAACATGATTCGGACGGACTTAAGCATCGCTACGGGTGAGAAGGTCTCATCGTAGTCAACTCCTTGAACTTGTCAAAAACCTTTCGCAACAAGTCAAGCTTTATAGACAGTAACATTACCATCAGCGTCAGTCTTCTTCTTGAAGATCCATTTATTCTTGATGGCTTGCCGATCATCGGGCAAGTCAACCAAAGTCCACACTTTGTTCTCATACATGGATCCCATCTCAGATTTCATGGCCTCAAGCCATTTCGCGGAATCTGGGCTCATCATCGCTTCCTCATAGTTCGTAGGTTCGTCATGGTCAAGCAACATGACCTCCAGAACAGGATTACCGTACCACTCTGGTGCGGATCTAACTCTGGTTGACCTACGAGGTTCGGTAGTAACTTGATCTGAAGTTACATGATCATCATCATTAGCTTCCTCACTAATTGGTGTAGCAGTCACAGGAACAGATTTCTGTGATGAACTACTTTCCAATAAGGGAGCAGGTACAGTTACCTCATCAAGTTCTACTTTCCTCTCACTCACTTCTTTCGAGAGAAACTCCTTCTCTAGAAAGGATCCATTCTTAGCAAGGAATGTATTGCCTTCGGATCTGTGATAGAAGGTGTACCCAATAGTCTCCTTTGGGTATCCTATGAAGACACATTTCTCCGATTTGGGTTCGATCAGGTTGAAGCTTTTTCACATAAGCATCGCAGCCCAAACTTTAAGGAACGACAACTTTGGTTTCTTGCCAAACCATAGTTCATAAGGTGTCATCTCAACGGATTTAGATGGTGCCCTATTTAACGTGAATGCAGCCGTCTCTAAAGCATAACCCCAAAACGATAGCGGTAAATCAGTAAGAGACATCATAGATCGCACCATATCCAGTAAAGTACGATTACGACGTTCGGACACACCATTATGCTGTGGTGTTCCGGGTGGCGTGAGTTGCGAAACTATTCCGCATTGTTTCAAATGAAGACCAAACTCGTAACTCAAATATTCTCCTCCACGATCAAATCATAGAAACTTTATTTTCTTGTTACGATGATTTTCAAATTCACTCTGAAATTCTTTGAACTTTTCAAATGTTTCAGACTTATGCTTCATCAAGTAGATATACCCATATCTGCTCAAATCATATGTGAAGGTGAGAAAATAACGATACCCGCCGCGAGCTTCAACATTCATTGGACCACATACATCAGTATGTATGATTTCCAACAAATCTGTTGCTCGCTCCATTGTTCCGGAGAACGGAGTTTTAGTGATCCTGCCCATGAGACATGGTTCGCAAGTACCAAGTGATTCATAATCAAGTGATTCCAAAAGTCCATCAGAATGGAGTTTCTTCATGCGCTTTACACCAATATGACCCAAACGGCAATGCCACAAATAAGTTGCACTATCATTATCAACTCTGCATCTTTGGGCTTCAATATTATGAATATGTGTATCACTACTATCGAGATTCAATGAAAATAGACCACTCTTTAAGGGTGCATGACCATAAAAGATATTACTCATATAAATAGAACAACCATTATTTTGATATTTAAATGAATAACCGTCTCGCATCAAACAAGATCTAGATATAATGTTCATGCTCAACGCTGGCACCAAATAACAATTATTGAGGTCTAAAACTAATCCCAAAGGTAGATGTAGAGGTAGCGTGCCGACCGCGATCACATCGACTTTGGAACCATTTCCCACGTGCATCGTCACCTCGTCCTTAGCCAATCTTCGCTTAATCCGTAGTCCCTATTTCGAGTTGCAAATATTAGCAACAAAACCAGTATCAAATACCCAGGTGCTACTGCGAGCATTAGTAAGGTACACATCAATAACATATATATCACATATACCTTTGTTCACCTTGCCATCCTTCTTATCCGCCAAATACTTGGGGCAGTTCCGCTTCCAGTGACCAGTTCCTTTACAGTAGAAGCACTCGGTCTCAGGCTTAGGTCCAGACTTGGGCTTCTTCACTTGAGCAGCAACTTGCTTGCCGTTCTTCTTGAAGTTCCCCTTCTTCCCTTTACCCTTTTTCTTGAAACTGGTGGTCTTGTTGACCATCAACACTTGATGCTCCTTCTTGATTTCTACCTCCGCAGCCTTTAGCATTGCGAAGAGCTCGGGAATTGTCTTATCCATCCCTTGCATGTTATAGTTCATCACGAAGCTCTTGTAGCTTGGTGGCAGTGATTGAAGAATTTTGTCAATGATACTATCATCCGGAAGATTAACTCCCAGTTGAATCAAGTGATTGTTATACCCTGACATTTTGAGTATATGCTCACTGACAGAGCTGTTCTCCTCCATCTTGTAGCTATAGAACTTATTGGAGACTTCATATCTCTCAATCCGGGCATTTGCTTGAAATATTAACTTCAACTCCTGGAACATCTCATATGCTCCATGACGTTCAAAACGTCGTTGAAGTTCCGGTTCTAAGCCGTAAAGCATGGCACACTAAACTATCGAGTAGTCATCAGCTTTGCTCTGCCAGACGTTCATAACAGCTGGCGTTGCTCCTACAGCGGGTTTGGCACCTAGCGGTGCTTCCAGGACGTAATTCTTCTGTGCAGCAATGAGGATAATCCTCAAGTTACGGACCCAGTCCGTGTAGTTGCTACCATCATCTTTCAACTTAGCTTTCTCTAGGAACGCATTAAAATTCAATGGAACAACAGCACGGGCCATCTATCTACAACAACATAGACATGCAAAATACTATCAGGTACTAAGTTCATTATAAATTAAAGTTCAATTAATCATATTACTAAAGAGCTCCCACTTAGATAGACATCCCTCTAATCATCTAAGTGATCACGTGATCCATATCAACTAAACCATGTCCGATCATCACGTGAGATGCAGTAGTTTTCAATGGTGAACATCACTATGTTGATCATATCTACTATATGATTCACGCTCGACCTTTCGGTCTCAGTGTTCCAAGGCCATATCTGCATATGCTAGGCTCGTCAAGTTTAACCCGAGTATTCTGCGTGTGCAAAACTGGCTTGCACCCGTTGTATGTGAACGTAGAGCTTATCACACCCGATCATCACGTGGTGTCTCGGCACGACGAACTTTCGCAATGGTGCATACTCAAGGAGAACACTTGTACCTTGAAATGTAGTGAGAGATCATCTTATAATGCTACCGTCGAACTAAGCAGAATAAGATGCATAAAGGATAGACATCACATGCAATCAATATAAGTGATATGATATGGCCATCATCATCTTGTGCCTCTGATCTCCATCTCTAAAGCACCGTCATGATCACCATCGTCACCGGCGCGACACCTTGATCTCCATTGTAGCATCGTTGTCGTCTCGCCAACTATTGCTTCTACGACTATCGCTACCGCTTAGTGATAAAGTAAAGCAATTACATGGCGATTGCATTTCATATAATAAAGCGACAACCATATGGCTCCTGCCAGTTGCCGATAACTCTGTTACAAAACATGATCATCTCATACAATAAAATTTAGCATCATGTCCTGACCATATCACATCACAACATGCCCTGCAAAACAAGTTAGACCTCCTCTACTTTGTTGTTGCAAGTTTTACGTGGCTGCTATGGGCTGAGCAAGAACCGTTCTTACCTATGCATCAAAACCACAACGATATTTCGTCAAGTATGTGATGTTTTAACCTTCAACAAGGACCGGGCATAGACACACTCGATTCAACTAAATTTGGAGAAACTGACACCCGTCAGCCACCTGTGTGCGAAGCACGTCGGTAGAACCAGTCTCGCGTAAGCGTACGCGTAATGTCGGTCCGGGCCGCTTCATCCAACAATACCGCCGAATCAAAGTATGACATGCTGGTAAGCAGTATGACTAGTATCGCGCACAACTCACTTGTGTTCTACTCGTGCATATAACATCTACGCATAAACTTGGGCCACTATTGGGGAACGTAGTAATTTCAAAAAAAAACCTACGCACACGCAAGATCTTGGTGATGCATAGCAACGAGAGGGGAGAGTGTTGTCCACGTACCCTCGTAGACCGAAAGCGGAAGCATTATGACAACGCGGTTGATGTAGTCGTACGTCTTCGCGATCGACCGATCCTAGTACCGAACGTACGGCACCTCCGCGATCTACACACGTTCAGCTCGGTGACGTCCCGCGAACTCACAATCCAGTAGAGCTTCGAGGGAGAGCTTCATCAACACGACGACGTGATGACGGTGATGATGAAGCTACCGGCGCAGGGCTTCGCCTAAGCACTACGATGATATGACCGAGGTGGATTATGGTGGAGGGGGGCACCGCACACGGCTTGGAACAATCAACTTGTGTGTTCTAGGGTGCCCCCCTGCCCCCGTATATAAAGGATCAAGGAGGGAGGCCGGCCGGCCCTTGGTGCGCCCAAGGAGAGGAGGAATCCTCCTCCTAGTAGGAGTAGGATTCATCCTTTCCTAGTCCTACTAGGAAGGGGGGAGGGGGAAGGAAGGAGAGGGAGAGAGGGAGGAAAGAGGGGGCGCCCCCCCCTTCCTTGTCCAATTCGTACTCCCAAGGGGGAGGGGCGTGCGGCCATCCCTAGGCCCTCTCCTCTCTCTC
This sequence comes from Triticum aestivum, assembly GCF_018294505.1. Classification (NCBI taxonomy): domain Eukaryota; kingdom Viridiplantae; phylum Streptophyta; class Magnoliopsida; order Poales; family Poaceae; genus Triticum; species Triticum aestivum. Next base: position 346,203,299 of record NC_057799.1, read on the forward strand.
CCACAAGGCCCATGTTGGCCCATTATATCCCCCGGGGGTTCCGATAACCCCCCGGCACTCCGATAAATATCTAGTGACCCCCGGAACTCATCCGGTGTTCGAATATAATCGTCCAATATATCAATCTTTATGTCTCAACCATTTCGAGACTCCTCGTCATGTCCGTGATCACATCCAGGACTCCGAACTATCTTTGGTACATCAAAACACATAAACTCATAATACTGATCATCACCGAACGTAAAGCGTGCGGACCCTACGGGTTCGAGAACTATGTAGACATGACCGAGACATGTCTCCGGTCAATAACCAATAGCAGAACCTGGATGCTCATATTGGCTCCTACATATTCTACAAAGATCTTTATCGGTCAAACCGCATAACAACATACGTTGTTCCCTTTGTCATCGGTATGTTACTTGCCCGAGATTCGATCATCGGTATCTCAATACCTAGTTCAATCTTGTTACCGGCAAGTCTCTTTACTCGTTCCGTAATGCATCATCCTGCAACTAACTCATTAGTTACATTCCTTGCGAGGCTTATAGTGATGTGCATTACCGAGAGGGCCCAGAGATACCTCTCCGACAATCGGAGTGACAAATCCTAATCTCGATCTATGCCAACTCAACAAGTACCATCGGAGACACCTATAGAGCACCTTTATAATCACCCAGTTACATTGTGACATTTGGTAGCACACAAAGTGTTCCTCCGGTATTCGGGAGTTGCATAATCTCATAGTCATAGGAACATGTATAAGTCATGAAGAAAGCAATAGCAATATACTGAACGATCAAATGCTAAGCTAGCGGAATGGGTCAAGTCAATCACATCATTCTCTAATGATGTGATCCCTTTAATCAAATGACAACTCATGTCTATGGTTAGGAAACATAACCATCTTTGATTCAACGAGCTAGTCAAGTAGAGGCATACTAGTGACATTTTGTTTGTCTATGTATTCACACATGCACTAAGTTTCCGGTTAATACAATTCTAGCATGAATAATAAACATTTAACATTTATCATGATAACAAATTTATCATGATATAGGCATCCAATATTGGTATAATAAAACTTTCATATAGAGTGCATTAAATACTATGATAAATTTGATACTTGATAATGGTTTTGAGATATAAAGGTGGTAATGTTAGAGTCATGCTAGTTGGGTAATTGTGAAATTGAGAAATACTTGTGTTAAGGTTGGCAAGTCCCGTAGCATGCACGTATGGTAAACGTTGTGTGACAAATTTGAAGCATTGGGTGCTCTTTGATTGCTTTCCTTATGAGAGGCGGTCGGGGATGAGCGATGGTCTTTTCCTACCAATCTATCCCTCTAGGGGCATGCGTAGTAGTACTTTGCTTCGAGGGCTAATAATTTTCGCAATAAGTATATGAGTTCTTTATGACTAATGTGAGTCCATGGATTATACGCACTCTTACCTTTCCGCAATTTTCTAGCCTCTACGGTACCGTGCATTGCCCTTTCTCACCTTGAGAGTTGGTGCAAACTTCGCCGGTGCATCCAAACCCCGTGACACGATACGCTCTATCACACATAAGCCTCCTTATATCTTCCTCAAAACAGCCACCATACCTACCTATTATGGCATTTCCATAGCCATTCCGAGATATATTGTCATGCAACTTTCCACCGTTCCGTTTATTATGGCACGCTCCATCATTGTCATATTGCTTTCCATGATCATGTAGTTGACATCGTATTTGTGGCAAACCAACCTTTATAATTCTTTCATACATGTCACTCTTGATTCATTGCATATCCCGGTACACCGCCGGAGGCATTCACATAGAGTCATATTTTGTTCTAAGTATTGAGTTGTAATTCTTGAGTTGTAAGTAAATAGAAGTGTGATGATTTTCATTATTAGAGCACTGTCCCATGTGAGGAAACGATGATGGAGACTATGATTCCCCCACAAGTCGGTATGAGACTCCGGACTAAAAAATAAAAAAATAAGGCCAAAGAAGCAGAAAAAAAAGTCCAAAGAAGCCCAAATGAAGAAAAAAGGGGAAAAATGAGAGAAAAAGAGAGAAGGGACAATGTTACTATCCTTTTTCTACACTTGTGCTTCAAAATAGCACCATTATCTTCATGATAGAGAGTTTCTTATTTTGTCACTTTCATACACTAGTGGGAATTTTTCATTATAGAACTTGGCTTGTATATTCCAATGATGGGCTTCCTCAAAATGCCCTAGGTCTTCGTGAGCAAGCAAGTTGGATGCACACGCACTTAGTTTCTTTTGATGAGCTTTCATACACTTATAGCTCTAGTGCATCTGTTGCATGGCAATCCCTACTCCTCGCATTGACATCAATTGATGGGCATCTCCATAGCCCGTTGATTGGCCGCGTCAATGTGAGACTTTCTCCTTTTTGTCTTCTAACATAACCCCTATCATTATACTCTAATCCACCCATAGTGCTATATCCATGGCTTGCGCTCATGTATTGCGTGAGGATTGAAAAGGCTGAAGCGCGTTAAAAAGTATGAACCAATTGCTCGGCTTGTCATCGGGGTTATGCATGATGGGAGCATTTTGTGTGACGAAAATGAAGCATGGCCAAACTATATGATTTTGTAGGGATAAGCTTTCTTTGGCTATGTTATTTTGATAAGACATAATTGCTTGGTTAGCATGCTTGAAGTATTACTATTTTTATGTCAATATTAAACTTTTATCTTGAATCTTTTGGATCTGAACATTCATGCCACAATAAAGAGAATTACATCGAAAATTATGTTAGGTAGCATTCCACATCAAAAAAAATTATCATTTACCTACTCGACGACGAGCAGGAATTAAGCTTGGGGATGCTTGATATGTCACCAACGTATCTATAATTTTTTATTGTTCCATGCTATTATATTATCTGTTTTGGATGTTTAATGGGCTTTAATATACCTTTTTATATTATTTTCGGGACTAACCTATTAACCGAAGGCCCAGTGCAATTTGCTGTTTTTTTGCCTATTTCAGTGTTTCGCGGAAAGGAATATCAAACGAAATCCAAACGGAATGAAACCTTCGCGAGGATCTTTTTTGGAACAAACGCAATCCAGGAGAGTTGGAGTGGAGGTCAAGAAAGCCACGAGGCGGCCACGAGGTAGGAGGGCGCGCCCCCCACCCTCGTGGGCCCCTCGTGGCTCCACCGACCAACTTCTTTCGCCTATATATACTCTTATACCCTGAAACCATCCAGGGAGCCAGGAAACACTTTTTCCACCGCCGCAACCTTCTGTACCCGTGAGATCCCATCTTGGGGCCTTTTTCGGCGCTCTGCCGGAGGGGGAGTCGATCACGGAGGGCTTCTACATCAACACCATGGCCTCTCCGATGATGCGTGAGTAGTTTACCACACACCTTCGGGTCCATAGTTATTAGCTAGATGGCTTCTTCTCTCTCTTTGGATCTCAATACAAAGTTCTCCTCGATCTTCTTGGAGATCTATTTGATGTAATACATACTTTTTGCGGTGTGTTTGTCAAGATCCGATGAATTGTGGGTTTATGATCAAGATTATCTATGAACAATATTTGATTCTTCTCTGAATTCTTATATTCATGATTTGATATCTTTGCAAGTCTCTTCGAATTATCAGTTTGGTTTGGCCTACTAGATTGATCTTTCTTGCAATGGGAGAAGTGCTTAGCTTTGGGTTCAATCTTGCGGTGCTCGATGCCAGTGACAGAAAGGGAAACGACATGTATTGTATTGTTGCCATCGAGGATAAAAAGATGGGGTTTGTATCATATTGCTTGAGTTTATCCCTCTACATCATGTCATCTTGCCTAATGTGTTACTCTGTTCTTATGAACTTAATACTCTAGATGCATGCTGGATAGCGGTCGATGTGTGGAGTAATAGTAGTAGATGCAGAATCGTTTCGGTCTACTTGTCACGGACGTGATGCCTATGTTCATGATCATGCCTAGATATTCTCATAACTATGCACTTTTGTATCAATTGCTCGACAGTAATTCGTTCACCCACCGTAGAATATGCTATCTTGAGAGAAGCCACTAGTGAAACCTATGGCCCCCGGGTCTATTTTACATCATATTATTTTCCTATCAACTTGCTATTTCTGCCGCCGTTTATTTTGCAATCTTTACTTTTCAATCTATACAAAAAAATACCAAAAATATTTATCTTATTATCTTATCAGATCTCACTTTTGCAAGTGGTCGTGAAGGGATTGACAACCCCTTTATCGTGTTGGTTGCAAGGTTCTTAATTGTTTGTGCAGGTATTAGGGATTTGTGTGTAGTCTCCTACTGGATTGATACCTTGGTTCTCAAAAACTGAGGGAAATACTTACGCTACTTTGTTGCATCACCCTTTCCTCTTCAAGGGAAAACCAATGCATTCTCAAGAGGTAGCAAGAAGGATTTCTGGCGCCGTTGCCGGGGAGATCTACGCACAAGTCAAGACATACCAAGTACCCATCACAAACTCTGATCCCTCGCATTACATTATTTGCCATTTGCCTCTCGTTTTCCTCTCCCCCACTTCACCTTTGCCATTTTATTCGCCCTTTTCCGTTCATTTCTTTTTGCTTGCTTCTTGTTTGCTTGTGTGTTGGATTGATTGCTTGTCACGATGGCTCAATACAATACTAAATTGTGTGACTTTTCCAATACCAACAACAATGATTTTATTAGCACTCCGATTGCTCCTATTACCGATGCTGAATCTTGTGAAATTAATGTTGCTTTGTTGAATCTTGTCATGAAAGATCAATTTTCTGGCCTTCCTAGTGAAGATGCCGCTACCCATCTAAACAACTTTGTTGATTTGTGCGATATGCAAAAGAAGAAAGATGTGGATAATGATATTGTTAAATTGAAGCTATTTCCGTTTTCACTTAGGGATCGTGCTAAAACTTGGTTCTCTTTTTTGCCTAAAAATAGTATTGATTCATGGAATAAGTGCAAAGATGCTTTTATCTCTAAGTATTTTCCTCCCGCTAAGATCATCTCTCTTAGAAACGATATTATGAATTTTAAGCAACTTGATCATGAGCATGTTGCACAAGCTTGGGAGAGGGTGAAATTAATGATACGTAATTTCCCTACACATGGTTTGAATTTATGGATGATTATACAAAAAAAATATGCCGGATTGAATTTTGCTTCTAAAAATCTTTTAGATTCGGCCGCGGGAGGCACTTTTATGGAAATCACTTTAGGAGAAGCTACTAAACTCCTAGATAATATTATGGTTAATTATTCTCAATGGCACACCAAAAGATCTACTAGTAAAAAGGTTCATGCAACAGAAGAGATTAATGTTTTGAGTGGAAAGATGGATGAACTTATGAAATTATTTGCTAATAAGAGTGTTTCTTCTGATCCTAATGATATGCCTTTGTCCACTTTGATTGAGAATAATAACAAATCTATGGATGTGAATTTTGTTGGTAGGAACAATTTTGGTACCAACGCGTATAGAGGAAACTTTAATTCTAGGTCGTTCCATAGTAATTCCTCTAATAATTATGGTAATTCCTACAACAACTCTTATGGAAATTTTAATAAGATGCCCTTTGATTTTGAGACTAGTGTTAAAGAATTTATGAATTCGCAAAAGAATTTCAATGCTTTGCTTGAAGAAAAACTGCCTAAAATTGATGAGTTGGCTAGGAACGTGGATAGAATTTCTCTTGATGTTGATTCTTTGAAACTTAGATCTATCCCACCTAAGCATGATATCAATGAGTCTCTCAAATCCATGAGAATTTTCATTGATGAGTGTAAAGAAAGAACTGCTAGGATGCGTGCTAAAAAAGATTGCTATGTGAAAGCGTGTTCTTCTAGTTTTCATGATAATAATGATGAAGATCTAAAAGTGATTGATGTGTCTCCTATTAAATATTTTTTTTCCAATATGAATCTTGATAATGATGGGACCGGATATGAGTCAACTTTAGTTAAAAGGCGTCCCAATGATTTGGAGTTTTTAGATCTTGATGCAAAAATTGGTAAAAGTGGGATTGAAGAGATCAAAACTTTACATAGCAATGAACCCACTATTTTGGATTTCAAGGAATTTAATTATGATATTTGTTCTTTGATAGATTGTATTTCCATGTTGCAATCCGTGTTAAATTATCCTCATGCGTATAGTCAGAATAAAGCTTTTACCAAACATATCGTTGATGCTTTAATGCAATCCTATGAAGAAAAACTTGAATTAGAAGTTTCTATCCCTAGAAAACTTTATGATGAGTGAGAACCTACTATTAAAATTAAGATTAGAGATCATGAATGCTATGCTTTGTGTGATTTGGGTGCTAGTGTTTCCACGATTCCTAAAACTTTGTGTGATGTGTTAGGTTTTCGTGAATTTGATGATTGTTCTTTAAATTTGCATCTTGCGGATTCCACCATTAAGAAACCTATGGGAAGGATTAATTATGTTCTTATTATTGAAAATAGGAATTATGTGCCCGTAGATTTCATTGTTCTTGATATAGATTGCAATCCTACATGTCCTATTATTCTTGGTAGACCTTCCTTAGAACGATTGGTGCAATTATTGATATGAAAGAAGGAAATATTAGATTCTAATTTCCATTAAGGAAAGGCATGGAACACTTTCATAGGAAGAAAATTAAATTACCTTATGAATCTATTATGAGAGCCACTTATGGATTGCATATCAAAGATGACAATACCTAGATCTATTCTTGTTTTTATGCCTAGTTAGGGGCGTTAAACGATAGCGCTTGTTGGGAGGCAACCCAATTTTATTTTTGTTCCTTGATTTTTGTTTCTGTTTAGTAATAAATAATTCATATATCCTCTGTTTAGATGTGTTTTTATGTTTTAATTAGTGTTTGTTCCAAGTAGAACCAATAGGATCTTCTTGGGTGATAGTTGTTTGATCTTGCTGAAAAAGACAGAAACTTTACGCTCATGAAAATAATTGTTAAAATTCACCAGAACGTGATAAAATGTCAAATATTTTTGCAGTAGGTCCTTCTACCAATTATACAGGTTTTCCTAGTTTTTCAGAATTTTTGGAGTTCCAGAAGTATTCGAACAAATCCGATTGCTACAGTCTGTTCTGTTTTTGACAGATTTTGTTTTTCATGTGTTGTTTGCTTATTTTGATGAATCTATGGCTTGTATCGGGGGGTATGAACCATAGAGAAGTTGGAATACAGTAGGTTTAACACCAATGTAAATAAAGAATGAGTTCATTACAGTACCTTAAACTGGTGGTTTGTTTTATTTCGCTAACGGAGCTCATGAGATTTTCTGTTGAGTTTTGTGTTGTGAAGTTTTCAAGCTTTGGGTAAAGATTTGATGGATTATGGAATAAGGAGTGGCAAGAGCCTAAGCTTGGGGATTCACAAGGCACCCCAAGGTAAAATTCAAGGACAACCAAAAGCTTAAGCTTGGGGATGCCCCGGAAGGCATCCCTTCTTTTGTCTTCGTCTATCGGTAACTTTACTTGAGGCTATATTTTTATTCACCACATGATATGTGTTTTGCTTGGAGCGTCTTGTATTATTTGAGTCTTTGCTTTTTAGTTTACCACAATCATCCTTGCTGTACATACCTTTTGGGAGAGACACACATGAATCGGAATTTATTAGAATACTCTATGTGCTTCACTTATATCTTTTGAGTTAGATAATTTTGCTCTAGTGCTTCACTTAAATCTTTTAGAGCACGGTGGTGGTTTTATTTTGTAGAAATTATTGATCTATCATGCTTCACTTATATTATTTTGAGAGTCCTTTAGAACAGCATGGTAGTTTGCTTTGGCTATAAAATTAGTCCTAATATGATAGGCATCCAAGATTGGTATAATACAAACTTTCATATAGAGTGCATTAAATACTATGATAAATTTGATACTTGATAATGGTTTTGAGATATAAAGGTGGTAATGTTAGAGTCATGCTAGTTGGGTAATTGTGAAATTGAGAAATACTTGTGTTAAGGTTGGCAAGTCCCGTAGCATGCACGTATGGTAAACGTTGTGTGACAAATTTGAAGCATTGGGTGCTCTTTGATTGCTTTCCTTATGAGAGGCGGTCGGGGACGAGCGATGGTCTTTTCCTACCAATCTATCCCTCTAGGGGCATGCGTAGTAGTACTTTGCTTCGAGGGCTAATAATTTTCGCAATAAGTATATGAGTTCTTTATGACTAATGTGAGTCCATGGATTATACGCACTCTTACCTTTCCGCAATTTTCTAGCCTCTACGGTACCGTGCATTGCCCTTTCTCACCTTGAGAGTTGGTGCAAACTTCGTCGGTGCATCCAAACCCCGTGATACGATACGCTTTATCACATATAAGCCTCCTTATATCTTCCTCAAAACAGCCACCATACCTACCTATTATGGCATTTCCATAGCCATTCCGAGATATATTGTCATGCAACTTTCCACCATTCCGTTTATTATGGCACGCTCCATCATTGTCATATTGCTTTGCATGATCATGTAGTTGACATCGTATTTGTGGCAAAGCCACCTTTATAATTCATTCATACATGTCACTCTTGATTCATTGCATATCCCGGTACACTGCGGGAGGCATTCACATAGAGTCATATTTTGTTCTAAGTATTGAGTTGTAATTCTTGAGTTGTAAGTAAATAGAAGTGTGATGATTTTCATTATTAGAGCATTGTCCCATGTGAGGAAACGATGATGGAGACTATGATTCCCCCACAAGTCGGGATGAGACTCCGGACTAAAAAATAATAATAATAAAAGAGAGGCCAAAGAAGCCCAAAAAAGAGGCCAAAGAAGCCCAAATGAAGAAAAAAGAAAAAAATGAGAGAAAAAGAGAGAAGGGACAATGTTACTATCCTTTTTCCACACTTGTGCTTCAAAATAGCACCATGATCTTCATGATAGAGAGTTTCTTATTTTGTCACTTTCATATACTAGTGGGAATTTTTCATTATAGAACTTGGCTTGTATATTTCAATGATCGGCTTCCTCAAAATGCCCTAGGTCTTCGTGAGCAAGCAAGTTGGATGCACACCCACTTAGTTTCTTTTGATGAGCTTTCATGAACTTATAGCTCTAGTGCATCCGTTGCATGGCAATCCCTACTCCTCGCATTGACATCAATTGATGGGCATCTCCATAGCCCGTTGATTAGCAGCGTCAATGTGAGACTTTCTCCTTTTTGTCTGCTCACATAACCCCTATCATCATACTCTACTCCACCCATAGTGTTATATCCATGGCTTGCGCTCATGTATTGCGTGAGGGTTGAAAAGGCTGAAGCGCGTTAAAAAGTATGAACCAATTGCTCGGCTTGTCATTGGAGTTATGCATGATGGGAGCATTTTGTGTGACGAAAATGAAGCATGGCCAAACTATATGATTTTGTAGGGATAAGCTTTCTTTGGCTATGTTATTTTGATAAGACATAATTGCTTGGTTAGCATGCTTGAAGTATTACTATTTTTATGTCAATATTAAACTTTTATCTTGAATCTTTTGGATCTGAACATTCATGCCACAATAAAGAGAATTACATTGAAAATTATGTTAGGTAGCATTCCACATCAAAAAAATTATTTTTATCATTTACCTACTCGAGGACGAGCAGGAATTAAGCTTGGGGATGCTTGATACGTCTCCAACGTATCTATAATTTTTGATTGTTCCATGCTATTATATTATCTGTTTTGGAATATTAATGGGATTTAATATACCTTTTTATATTATTTTTGGGACTAACCTATTAACCGAAGGCCTAGTGCAATTTGTTGTTTTTTGCCTATTTCAGTGTTTCGCAGAAAAGGAATATCAAACGGAATGAAACCTTCGCGGGGATCTTTTTTGGAACAAACGCAATCCAGGAGACTTGGAGTGGAGGTCAAGAAAGCCATGAGGCGGCCACGAGGCAGGAGGGCGCGCCCCCCACCCTCGTGGGCCCCTCGTAGCTCCACCGACCTACTTGTTTCGCCTATATATACTCTTATACCCTGAAACCATCCAGGGAGCCACGAAACACATTTTCCACCACCGCAACCTTCTGTACCCGTGAGATCCCATCTTGGGGCCTTTTTCGGCGCTCTGCCGGAGGGGGAGTCAATCACGGAGGGCTTCTACATCAACACCATGGCCTCTCCGATGATGCGTGAGTAGTTTACCACACACCTTCGGGTCCATAGTTATTAGCTGGATGGCTTCTTCTCTCTCTTTGGATCTCAATACAAAGTTCTCCTCGATCTTCTTGGAGATCTATTTGATGTACTACATACTTTTTGCGGTGTGTTTGTCGAGATCCGATGAATTGTGGGTTTATGATCAAGATTATCTATGAACAATATTTGATTCTTCTCTGAATTCTTATATGCATGATTTGATATCTTGCAAGTCTCTTCGAATTATCAGTTTGGTTTGGCCTACTAGATTGATCTTTCTTACAATGGGAGAAGTGCTTAGCTTTGGGTTCAATCTTGCGGTGCTCGATGCCAGTGACAGAAAGGAAAACTACACGTATTGTATTGTTTCCATCGAGGATAAAAAGATGGGGTTTATATCATATTGCTTGAGTGTATCCCTCTACATCATGTCATCTTGCCTAATGCGTTACTCTGTTCTTATGAACTTAGTACTCTAGATGCATGCTGGATAGCGGTCGATGTGTGGAGTAATAGTAGTAGATGCAGAATTGTTTCGGTCTACTTGTCATGGACGAGATGCCTATGTTCATGATCATGCCTAGATATTCTCATAACTATGCACTTTTCTATCAATTGCTCAACAGTCATTTGTTCACCCACCGTAGAATATGCTATCTTGAGAGAAGCCACTAGTGAAACCTATGGCCCCCGGGTCTATTTTACATCATATTATTTTCCTATCAACTTGTTATTTCTGCCGCCGTTTATTTTGCAATCTTTACTTTTCAATCTATACAAGAAAAATACCAAAAATATTTATCTTATTATCTTTATCATATCTCACTTTTGCAAGTGGCCGTGAAGGGATTGACAACCCCTTTATCGCGTTGGTTGCAAGGTTCTTAATTGTTTGTGCAGGTATTAGGGATTTGCGTGTAGTCTCCTACTGGATTGATACCTTGGTTCTCAAAAACTGAGGAAAATACTTACGCTACTTTGCTGCATCACCCTTTCCTCTTCAAGGGAAAACTAACGTATGCTCAAGTGGTAGCACGGGGGCACATCGCCACAGCCTTCCATTCGCCTCGAGGCACAAATTTTTCACCTTCCGATCTTAGCAGCAACCAGGAACATTATATGATCCAACTTTATTAATAAATCTCATGGTACAATCAAGATCGAGTCCATCAAGAACATGAGAGAGATCAAACACATAGCTACTAGTACATACATGAGCCCTGAGGATGAACAACTCACACACCATCATAAGAACGGAGGAGTTGTTGGTGATGGTGATGATGGAGATGTCCCTGGCGGCGTCTCGGTGCCACCGGAGGAGAGGGGGAACCTTCTTCTTCCTTGGCCCTTCAGGAGAGAGGGAGGTCTCCCCTAGATTAAATCTCTCTTCTGTCTTTTTTTTGACTGTTTTTTGGTCTTTCACCGTTTCTTTTATACTTGGAGATTCGTAAATCCGATCGGGCTGATATTTTGAGTGGATTTTTCTGCGGAAATTAGCTTTATTGCGGCGAAAGAAGAGCTCCACCCGACTAAGGTGCGAGCCACAAGGGCCCATGGCGCAACCAAGGGGTGGCCACATCTCCTGTCCTTGTGGGGCCCTCGAGCATAGTTTTGTGTTAATTCCGTCGCCCAAAAATCATATAAATTCTAGAAAAAATCATATTAAATCCCTGGGGTATTTGACCTTCTGAGATACTGATTTTCTATAAAAACCAAAAACAAGTAGAAAACAGGAACTAGCAGTGGGCAATAGGATAATAGTTTAGTCTAGAAAAATAATATAAAGTACACCAAAACCATATATAAATGATGTAAATATAGCATGAATACTTCATAAATTATAAATATGTGGAGATGTATCAGTTGGCATTGACTCGACGAAGCAATGGTGTGGGATGCCAGTGCAGGGCGATCGGCCAAGGTGATCATGCAACTTGGCCGATGTTAGCTCGACGAAGCGATGGTGTGGGATGCAGGCACAGGTCAGAATCTGTGGAGCAATGAGGTCTGCCCGATGAGATATTGGCGCGACGGTGAAGAGCACCTCAGAATAGGACCAAATTTTCCACGCAAGTGCTTGAGAACATAGCATATGAGCCCACAAAAATCCTCCTTAATGAAAAGTCGACTGATAGGCCGCTCATGGGCAAAGATGACCTCGGATCGGATATGTCCCATGCAGAAAAAATATTCGCAAATTGATGCACTTTTCGGACGTTTCCCGGAGTTTGAACCGTTGGATTGAGCTAAAAGTTTGAGGGCTTGCAGTCATGATAATTTTGCATAATCTAAACGGTTGGATCTTCCAAACGATGCAAGACTTTATTTATTTTGGACTTTTTAAAACTCGAATCATTATTCCTCTTTCCCAATAAGTGTGAGGCACATACTTGCACTCGGCTTGTAGTTGAGTGGCTGACGAACGCAGATAGATGATTTTACTATTGTACCTGGTATGCTTCGGATTGGTGTTTTTGAAGTGATCTCTAACGCATAATTTCTTTTGTCTGTGACGGACATTGATTTCTTACCAACATAATATTGTCATCCGCTCTAAACCTTGGCAATGGAAATTTTGACTCCACAAAATTATTTCTTCTTTCTTCACCTTCATATCAATGGGACTAAAAGGATTGCATGTATTACTTCCACGCTAGTTAACTTCTCAAGCTTGCACGAATGATAATGATACATTTTTGGAGGTTGGTATTCAACGTAAGCTTTTTTTGCGGGGATCTTCAATGTAAGCTTAAGAGTTAGAAACAATTAGCATACTTAGTCAATTTTCTTACTCGAGGGCGAGTAATATTTAAGCTCTAGGAGGTTGATGGCTCTATTTTTTACCCATTTAAAGCTCATTTGTCGCATAAAGTTGGAGAAGAAGCTCACATCAGTGCTCATACCCATGGTGCATAAGTTGAAGAAGAAGCTCTCCACCTGGCGGGCATTGATGCTCGGTGCGTAGCCCAATATCCCTTGGTGGGCTTGACATCCGAGATCTCCATCGTGCTGGTGTGTTCGTGCGCGATGGCTCTGGTTGCAATGCACCAACCCCTTGCGTCGATGGCATCTACTTCACCTTCCTGTGACCCTCGACTTTAGGAAATTATCCATGCCTCTACCTTTTGGTCCTTGGAGATGGCAACACATCTCATTTCTAGACAGACCAGTGGATCGAAGGCAAGTCCGTCTCAAAGCTTGCACCGCTTATTTTCCTCCTTGTTTCACATCGACGGTGAAAATCATGTTTTGTTCGGGAAGGTCTCCACCTCCGCTCCTATATCCAAGACATCCAGGGTGCGCTCGATCCTGCGGCCATGGTGCAATACATCGAGCTATGGGGCCATCTCTGTCACTTCCCGCTCTCTAGCGACCCTACCAAGCTTGTATGGCATTGGACAGTCTCCGGTGTTTACTCACCAGGTCCTGCTACGATGTCTTATTCTTGGGCTCTAGTACAGCTCCGGTTTTGCAGCTCACTTGGAAGACATGGGCACCGCTGCGGGCCAAGGTTTTCATTTGGCTTGTCGTCGTGGATGGTGGACATGCTCGCTCGCCGTGGTCTACCCCATGTCGATCATTGCGTGCTCTATGACCAGGTCCCCGAGGACATGCAGCACATCCTCATTGGATGCTCATTTTACGGGCAAGTTTGACCATTCCAGATTTGGCGATCGGGCGTTTCTGCCGGGCCTCGATTGTGTCGCTAAAGGGGTTGTTCTCGCTTTTTTTTCTTACCGTCTGGTGCCTATGAAAATACCGCAATGGGTGTCTTTGACGATCATCGGTCATTTGTTCTTCATCTGGTTCAGATAACCCAGGAGGATGCGCGGCTATGGGCTCGAGTCGGCGCCAAAAGGTTAGATAGATTGCTTCATAAGATGTTGTCTTAGTGTTAATTGAGGATGGAGCACTCGTTGACTGTTCTACTCTACGCTCACTACCATGCGGCCTTACGTGGTGTAGCCCTATGACTATTTTATTTTCTACTAGTCTATACCTAATAATAAAGGGATTATTTTATTGGCGAGATTTTGTAAAAAAACATTTGCTTATTCAAAAAATATTTGAAATTTTAAAAATAAATGTTCATGATTTTTAAAAATTTCTTGAATTAAAAAATTTAATGAAATTAAACAAAATATCACCAATTAAACAAATGTTCATGAATGGAAAAATATCCTAAAAATTAAAAAACTGTTTGTGACTTGCAAAATAGTTTATTCATTCATAAAATGTTCGCTGATTCAAAAAAATTATCATGCATTTCAAAATATGTTTGTTAAATCAAAACAATGTTCGTGAATTTCAAAAATTATTCCACCAATTTCCAAAAAATTGTTCGGCGATTCAAGAAAATTGTTTAAAACAATATACGCAATTCCAAAAAAATGTTTGCAAATAGTATAAAATGTTCATGAATTCAAACAATGTTCTTGATTTTAGAAAATGTTTGAAAATTTATAAAAGTGTTCACGAGTTTGAAAAATGTTCATGATTTCAAATATGTGCACGAATTTTAATTTTTTTTCATGATTTCACAAAAATGAGAGTATTGTGAAAATGGGCTGAATTCAAGGCCCAGGTTAAATTAGGTACTATTCGCGGCATGATTTATCTTCTTTGTTTCTAACTATGTTCGTTGAATTTGAATCTAAAGTTTTATAGTACTATGGTAGATATGTGTCATACTTACACTCCCAAATGTTTATAAAAATGAGATACGGAGATCGGTGCACCGGTAGCATCAAATTCACCGTTGCACCAGATATTCCCGCCTTTGCTGGTGGTGGTGGGCGCTGAGAAGGTTGGCGCAGCCATAACTGCACAATCCTCGAGCAGCTAACGACCGCGCGACCTGTAGCGACACAGACGGCGCGGCCCACGACACACTACGCGCCCAACGGCGCATATGCATCTCGATCGACATTGTCCCCGGCCGACCACACACGCCGACCCAGAAGTACCTGGGTAATTTTTTCAATATTGTCGAGAGGCTAGCTGGGGTGGATGGACTAGCGGATCGGCGCGAAACACCACGATCCAAACGTGAACGCCATGGCTAAACTAAAGTGGAGAAAAACGAGACTACCGCGTGGCATAGTCAAGCAAGGGACAATTACAATGTCAGAGAGAGAGAGAGAGAGAGAGAGAGAGAGAGAGAGAGAGAGAGAAGAAAAAAGGGCATAAGCTCTTGTCAGGAGATGCAACGGGTACAGCTTGCAGCATTATGCTCATTGGTAAAAGATTGAGAAGGGCATCGCCCTGGCTCTTGTAATGTAGAGCGCCGCTGTCCATCGTAATATACAAGGGAGAATAATAGTACACTTGAAGAATCTGCAATGACAACGCCACACACGGACGGTCGGTCGGTGAAGAGAAACGCGTCCTTGGCCCTCTGATCTGATGCTTACAAGGTGTACAACATACTACTGCCACTAACCCTTTCCTCCCAAGGGAGAGATAAACGGTGACGGCGTCATCAGATGTTGCATCTGTCGTATCCGGAGAACCACGAGTTGAGGTCAGTGCTCTTGGTGACCTCCAGTGATCCCTGCTGGTGTATGGCGTCCAACTCCCCCCTCCATTGCTGATCATCGCCAGGGCTACCACCAACCGAGTCATATCTGGGTGCAGAGTCGAGATTGCTGGATGCGGCAGGCAGAGGTGTAGCATCGTTGTGCTTGGAGTACTCTGTCAGGCGTTGATTTAGCGCGACGATTTCATGGTCGTAGTTCTTCTTTAAGTTGTCTATCTCCTGATATGCTTTCTCCGTCTCCTGCTCTGCCAACAAGGCTCGGTTCTGCAACACACACACATTGTTTTACGACAACTGAAAAATGTACTGTCAATAAACTATATAATATTCTCCGCCAAAGGAAACTATAGAATACATACAGCACACTAGCAAACTCAACGACCATGTAACCATCAGCCCAGTTAAACCGCTGTATTAGCACTTTCAATGTGTGTTTTCATTCCCCCGCAAAAAAAAAATGTGTGTTTTCATCCATAGGTTTGGTGGCATTCCAAATTCCTGATTTCGTGAACTATATTATAAATCTGCAGCTATCTAGATCTAGTACATTCCATGCATCCTGCTGTTATGTCTAACGAAATGGTCCATCAACAACAGAAATGGTGTAACTTTCAAAAACAACAGAAATGGTGTAAGATCTGAGCAACCCAGGAAATTCATACCTGGGCAACTGTTGTCGCTTCCTCGGCCTCCTTCAGTCGTACCAGCAATTCACCAGCAGCTTGAACAGCCTCAGCTGTATCCTTCCGCTGGTCGTGAAGGCTTTTATTTTCTGCTCTCAGAAAAGAGATTTCGGCACCAAGGGAGTTGAGGAACCGTAGTTCGACTCCTTTGACACCAGCTTTTGCAGCCCTCATCTTCACATCTTCAACCCCATCAAGGATCTTTCTGTGCATTGCATGCAAACCAATATGCCTCTCTTCAAGGTCAGCATATTGTTCCAAGATTCTAGTATATCCCTGCATCGCTGTTTGCAATGCTTCCTTCGATTCCTCTGAGCATTTTTTCTCTGACTCCAATTCCGACCGCAACCTTCCAACAAGAGATTTGTTTGCTTCAAGGTCAGCCCTGAGCTCGTCCATGAGAGCAATCCATTTACTCTCAGCTTCAGCATAATCAGCAGCTTCCGGAATGTTAGTATCACCATCATCATCTTTTGTCCCAGGCGAAGGATTAGCACTCTGCTGCGATTGCAGTGGAGGCCACAGCCTGCGAAGCGATGCAGAAGATGAAAGCATATAATGCAACTGACTCTTCAGATGATGTATCTCTTCCTGTAAAACCTCTTTCTCATCCATGTAATTCCTGCACAAGTCCAATTCCCGCTGGAGTGCCTTCACCTCAATTTCAGCACGTAGGACTTCAGGGTGGTTGTCATATTTCTTTTGGAGGATCTGCACATGTCGGATCAAGGATATTAGCTCGCAAGTAATAAGAATAAAAAGAAAGTATTGTCTATTTATATAGTACAAGAACTATAGATTTCAGACAACCTTGTGCTCATTCATAAGAGAGAGATACTCCTCATGTATAAATTCATCAGTCGGTAAAGTTCCATCCATCAAACTTTCAAGCCTAGCAATCTTGCCTTCCATTGTTTGTGCAATTACAGCATTGCATTCTCGCTCATGCTTGTACTGTTGCACCTAGAATATCAGAATGGTCAGGGGGGCCAGAAAATAGTTTCTTGTTTCTGAGGAGAGAAGAAAAACACTCACCAAACGATTTAGCTGTTGAATTTCTACAGCTTGCTTCGCGCACTGTTCATCACGTGCCATTTCTCGCCTGATTGATCCAGCCAGGACCTTCTCCACAGCCTATACAGACATAATTTAAAAATAAAGCTGCAGCTAGTTTAACCAACTGGTGAACTTACTTTTGTGTGAACTTACTTTGAGAATCTGCTGCTGCTTTAGGCCATCAGATGGTACTGCTCCATCAGCTGGTACCAATTGCAGATCTCTGCAAGCATCAGGATCCTTGCTCTCATTTGAAGAAATCTCAACTACACAAGAAGGAACTAGAGCCAGAGTGTTATCTCTTGCTTGAGATTCTTCAGGATCAGTCTGAGTCGAGACATCAACCTTGCAAGGCAGAACATCCCTAATTCTAGCATTTAACCCAACTGAGGCTCTCCTCCATGCACCGTTGTTTTGGTGACTTTCAATGACTTGAAGTCCTCTCTGTATACTGGCAGCGAGATTTAAGTTGCATCTGTCTTCTCCAAGTTTATTAGCATCAGAACAAGACCTTTTGGTAGGCATCAAAATTTTATCTCCATCAAACGCATCAACATGTGAAAGACCAGCATTTGTCACCTCTGAAGCTGGGAGCCTTTTGAAACCAATATCTCCAGCAAGGGCTATTACCATATCATGATTACTGGGCTTCTCAACATCATTCTCATCTATCTCCATCTCTTCATCGCTGTCTTCTTTGATAGCCTGGAATGTCGTAGGACGATTCAAGCTCATTTTTAGCAGGTGCAAACTGCGCCTAGCATTCCAACCAGTAGAAAAGCTGCCATTGCCTCCTTCAGAGCCTCCATTAGATTTCATTCTGTGGAGTTCATCCTGCAACAAAACATTAGCGGTGAAACTTGAGTCAAAGAGAAAAACATTATGGAGAAATTTTGCTTTCAATATTAACGCAGTAGAACCTTCAGGTGCCTGATCTGCTCATGCAGTGCATTGACATCGTCCTCTTTTTGTTCATTAACAACTGCATTGTTTTTTATAGCTTTAGCGCGTTGAGCAAACCTTAGAGTGCTTAAGGTTTCATTCTTACATCTGTATAGGAACACAGAAAGTATGGTGAGGAATCAACATCAGAATAGCACAAAAAGAAGACTTCTGGTTCAACTTGGGTAATACCTTTCTGACGGCGAAACAGCACAAATCATTGCAAGCATTGCATTACCACCCAGGGATTCTTGTAATAGAAATGTCAACTTTGAATCGCGATATGGAACGTGCCTTTGTTTTCCAGATTGTGAAATTTCTGCTAGTATATTAATCAAGTTTCTGCAGTGACGAAAAACATATTGATCAGAACCTCAATTCCACATCTATTAGCACATCATGACAAAATGTGCAAGGTGATTCTTTTGGTACAGTGATTAATCAGATCTATTGTTAGAGTACGTAATGGGCCTAATGGGCCTGGGCTGGCGGTATAGCCCGTTAGTCTTAGGGTTAATTAGAGATAAGGGTCGCTTGCTTAGGGGAGTCAAGTAAACCTCTCTATATAAGGGGAGGAGATGTATCAATCTAATCAAGCAAGAATTAAGAAGGAAATCCCTTCCCTCTTGCGGGCATGGTGTCACCGACAGGAGCGCACCGCGTAGCACCACTGCATTCCGCCGCTGGCCGCCGCGAGGGCGCCTCTGCTGGTCGCTCTTGCGACCACTTCCAGGTGGCCATACACATGCACTCCTTTTGTCCAGATGGTGTCCATGGGAACCAAGTGGCTGTACACGTGCACGTCCGACGTGCGGATGGTGTCCACTTTATGTTCAGGGGTCCAAAATAAAGCGTCCCAGTCCATTTCAAGTTGAGAGTAATAAAACAAGCCGAGATGTAAAAGGCTTGTTTTTAGGTGTTAGGTTTGTGTTGCGTCGAGTCATGGTTATAAGTTGGTTAGGTTGCAGCTCGAGGACAAGTTGCATGTCCAGGTGGGGTGTAGTGTTAGAGTATGTAATGGGCCTAATGGGCCTGGGCTGGCGGTATAGCCCGTTAGTCTTAGGGTTAATTAGAGATAAGGGTCGCTTGCTTAGGGGTCAAGTAAGCCTTGCTGGGGAGTCAAGTAAACCTCTCTATATAAGGGGAGGAGATGTATCAATCTAATCAAGCAAGAATTAAGAAGGAAATCCCTTCCCTCTTGCCCGGCCGTGGGCAAAAAGGCCCCCGGCCGGCCCTCTCGCGCCCTCCTTCTAGCAGCCACATAACATCTATCTACTCTGCTAAAGTACACCAAGTAGTCCAAGTCTAGCCAAAAAAAAGGTCCCACAAATACACCAACATAGATTATGCCAAGAACAAGCAACTAGCGAAGACCTGACATAAATTCTTTAACTTCGCTATTAAAATAAACAGAAGCTTACCCAAGCGCTGAAAGTGACCGATTTATATTTCCTGCTTCTTTTAGGCGATCCCCAGCTGCATGGGTTAGCTTTTGCCGCTCAGATCCAGCAAGATCTACTAAATTTATCCTGCTTACTCTAATGCTGTTTGAGCCATCTTCAAGATTCTATAGAACAATAACAAACCATTAATGAATTAACAGATGTATCTAAACTGAAACTAGCAATGATTGAAGACAATAATTATTGGGAATTAGTTTGTGGATAACCATTTTACATTCTAGTTCTAAATAAGTTGGTCCATCACCACCTCATTACTCTTATGTTTGTACCAGAACTGAGACCTCCATTTACACATTTTGTAAAACTTTACATCTTGCATTATGCAAACAGCAGCAACCAGCAGGCACCAAAAGGGGGAAAAGAAATGCCAAAGGAAGCAGCTGTGATATAGTGTGTCCCAAGATAATTGATCCTATTCATAAAATAGAACAGAATGCAAGCTTGAGCAGAATGATTTCTTTTTCCCCACCTTTTAGAGCTATGCCTTAAGGAACCTTTCAGTATTCCATATGTGAAACATCAGAAGGAACTTCTAAAACCTAAAGGAGGTCCAGTAATATATGTCAAGGTATATGCAAACATTGGCGAAAGTGCAATGTGCCTTCAACCTATCATGGAGCACACAGGCCTCACCATTTGGTGCATACATTTGCTGAAATGGAATAAACAACATCTAGACCAGGACATAGCTGAGCAGCAAACGCGGAAACAGAACAATTTATACTTATAGAAGCACCACAAGTGAAGCTAAGAGCATCACCATCGAATAGACACGAACACTTACTGCAGGTAAAATAATTGCACCCCACAGGTATGATTACTGAAAATATAATGTAATAAGCCCAAATTCAACGACTATCTTCGTTTCAGATTTTCACAGATTTAAAGACACAATCAGAACATCAAAAAAGTCAGGAATATTTACTGCGGGTTAAATAATTGCATCTCACAGGTATGACCAATGAAACAATAATGTAACACAAGGCCCGCTTCAACAACTACCTTTGATTCAGATTTGATGACACATGTAAAAACACAATGAGAGCGTGAACTATCTGCATTCGCACTTGTTGACCCTGTTCTCCGGTTCGCCAATCCCTGCACAAAGTTCAAAATTAAACTAAGGCATATGATGATGTATATGCATGGGTTACTGGAAAATATAAATCTGATGAAATAGGCGTCCAACTACTGTGATCAGATTTGCAGCAACAAGAGAGTGCATCATCTGTAAATGAAATATTTGCAAGAAAAATATCTTCCAACAGAGTAATAAGCCTCTCCGGTCTTCACTATTCACATCAAAGGAATTTGAGAACAGGCAAAAAGCATTTGCACATACTTTCATTATGAGGAGAAGAACAATAGATACAAGAGTTTGGACCAGGACAATTAGCGCTCAACAATTCCACACATAGACAACAAAGGACCAACATCTGACACAGATCTAAGTCCTACTACTCACAGTGACTCACTCAACAGCCCCAACTTTGGGTGGAACCATGATAGGCATGCCTCCAGCACGGAATAAACTATCCGCGTAATTGACACAGAAAGCATATCACCAGATGCAAGATTAGGACAAATAAATGTAAGATGTAATATATTAAGGAAACACAGTTTAAGCAGTTTAGCTCGGAATGCTGGTAAAACTACAATGAGGTTCAAAATCATATTTGAGAGTTTTAAGTACCCGACAGCTCCTTTTGAAATTATGGTCAGATACTGATCACCACAAATTTATGAGAGCAAATGCATATCAGGAAGTAAGTAGTTATCAATATCGTGATGCACACGCACCTTCACCAATAGCTGAGTTACATCTTTCATAGTGAAAACGAACTCCTTTGTCAACGATTCAACATAAACACAAGCAGTTTTAACATCCTCTCTTATCTGCCAATGAATAGGTCGTATTAGTAAAGAAAGTGAAAAAATGCTACCATATTTCACAATTTGTTTTCACCTGAAGATTTTTTTGCATGGGATCTAGCAAATCAGTTATCTGTTCGTTGTAGATCTGCACATATTAATCAACATGGATCAGATTTTCTATCGCCCACAAAAATAACTACAAATATGTTATAGGTACTAAGCATAGAAATTGCCTCGAGAAAAGAGCAGGTGCAATTGTAAATTAGTTCTTTGTCTTTGTGTTTCCCTTGTTCCTGCAGATGTAAGAGCAAGTTAAGCTTCAAGTAGGAAAACTTTGAAACATAAAAAACAGCTAGGAAACCCGTTGAGTTACTTCTTTAATCCGGGAGAATAACTGCTCAAAAACACGGGGTGTCAGTCCCCTCTCGCAGCCCATCGAGTCTCCTGAAATTGCAGAGAGAGGTCCCCACATTGTGTATGTCTTTCCACTCCCAGTCTTTCCATGATCAAATGAAAATGAGAGCTTACTCAGCATGTTCCGAATAGCTAGTTATAAGTAGATTTATAAATGTTAAACTTATGTAAAAGTCACCTGGCCATAGGCAAATATCGAGCTGTTGAACCCTGACAAGCAATTCTCGACGAGCGGTTGCCCAACAAGCTTGAATAGATCTTCCTATGAATTCCAGGAAAAAAAACTTCAGGCCACCAAACAACAATGTTGTAATCAAACCATTAACTAGGAAAACAACACAGTAACTTAACCAGTAATAATTATGATCTCCCAAGCAAAAATTCCAGAAAAGTACACAAACTAAATTTGACAAAGCACCCCATCAAAAAAACCTTACACAATTGTAACTTCATACGGAAAGCACGACATGTGGAAACTATTTAATGCGGTAAAGTAAGCATAGCATAGTAATTTCCACTAGAACCACACCGAGACCCTGACCATCAATGTGCTGGCTAAATCACGCTAAAGACATTCTAAAACCGCCAAATAACAAAAAAAAAAATCAGCTCATACTCACCAACGAAATGACCAAACCAATTACATCATTGTGAGTACTATCAACTATCTAAAATCTCACTGTTACTCATAAGCATCGCAGGGCAGGAAATGGAACCCTTTTCCAGTACAACCCCAGAGTATAGCACATGTTCGCATAAGAGTCAGAGCTAATATGTAACCGCGAATGTGCTCAACCCACTGAAAACCACCAAAAATTTAGCTAACCCCTCATCTAAAAGAGCCCACAAAATCTTCCCAAGGCAGAAGGCAACGCCTCTAAGCCCCAGATTTCACCCCCAACCTCACCTGCGTGGAGGCTGCATCGGCGACCGCGTCGAACGTGAAGTCCTGCCCCTGGATCGCGACAGAGTTGGTCGCCATCTTGCGAACGCACGCGTCGGGGCCCCGCCCATCCTCCCCAGCCTCTTCACCCTCCACCGAGCACGGGGGGCGTATCCTGACCACCACCTGTCACCAAACCACGCGAAACCCCGGCGTTAAACCAGATCTAGCGCCCCGCCAAATCCCGACAGCCCGAAAACCCTAGAGCGTACCTGGACCCCGGAGTCGGACGCGGCAGCGGCCTCCGGCGGCGGGCCCACGGCGGCCCTCGCGGGGGAGACGTCGAGCTTCCGCTTGAGGGGGTTCGACGACGGGGGTCGCGGCGGGAGGCTCCGGTTCCGTGTGAGGAGCGGCTTGGCGGCGGAGGAAGGGGAGCGGTAGGGGGAGGCGTGGTCCCCGGAGTGGGGATGGTGCGCCGGGGTGGAAGGATCGACGTTCTCCTTGGGCGTGCGGCGGCGCGGCGGGGTCTCGCCGCCGGAGAAAGGGGGAGGCGGCGTGGTGGGGTGGCGCGCCTGCCTGGAGAAGAGCGACCTCATGGTTGCAGCGCAGACAGAGGGTGGGGTGGGGGGGACAGGGGGAGGAGACGTTGGGGATGAGAGAGGGTGGAGGGGGGAGATTTGAAATTTTTTGAAGGGAAGACGAGAGGGAAGGAAGGAAGGAACAATGGATGATGCGATGGGTCCGATGGGATCTCGCCTTGGGCGCTGCGTGAGCGAGGTGGGGACGGTCAACTCGACCGGGTGAAGCATCGGACGCCACGTGTGGGGCCCCTGTGGCATGGCTGTCGACCAGTTTTTGAATCTTTCATGTGGGGCACATTCGAAACTCTCATCTGGTACTATAAGAGCACCTCTAGCAAATCGGCCGAAATCACTGTTCTGATCTTGTCAGAGTTTATCTTCACAAACTAAACCCGACATGAAAGTATTTTACGATTTGACCATTTTAGAAACGCCAGAGCCCGCGGCGTTTCTGATCAACACCGAAACGCCAAACCAGCTAGCGTTTATGTCCTGGCCCACTGCCAGGCCGAGGACGCTTTGCTTGCTAACGTGGCGGGATGGAAACGCCGAGCCAGCTAGCGTTTCTGGAAACG
The DNA here is from genome assembly GCF_018294505.1 of Triticum aestivum. Lineage (NCBI taxonomy): Eukaryota > Viridiplantae > Streptophyta > Magnoliopsida > Poales > Poaceae > Triticum > Triticum aestivum. The sequence continues at coordinate 346,227,474 of NC_057799.1, forward strand.
CCACCATCTATGGCGTTTCTCGTGCAGATAGTTTAGGTGGTCGTGGGGCTTTCACCCACCACTCACCATTCACTCTCTTCTCCCCCGTTGGCCTATCCCGAGTTCTTGCCCTTTTCCCCCTTTGTGTCCCTCACTTAGTCCCTCTCAAATCCTTGCAAATCGATTGGGTTGGTCCGTGGATCCGGTGTCATTTCCGTTCGTTGAGGTAACCTCCTCCATCTCACAAATTTTTATTGGTTGGATTTGTCCATTTGGATTGATTTGTTCTTATTGTTCCTAACCCTAGTTTTGAACATGGATCTATAATGTGATGTTTTGAGTATTGTTGTTCCAATATTGTTGGATTGTGATATTGTTGAGCATACCTTATTGTTTGGGTTATGGCTAATGTTAAGATTTAGGGTTAGGGTTATGCCTAATGTTAAGATTTAGGGTTAGGGTTAGTGGTTTTGTTAGCAATGTGGTATATTTAGCATTGTACATTTCTTATACTTATGTTACCATTTTTTTTAGATGGACAAGATTGTGAATATTCATTATGTTGGCAAAGAGGCATTCATGAATGTGGATATTGTTGACAAGTATGAGGAAGTGTTGATATTTCTTGAGACTCCTAGTTATGAAGAGGTTGTGGAAGAAACACAGATAAGATTAAAGTGGGTGGATGCAAGTGACCAAGTTGAATTAGTAGGAAGATATGATGTTGGGTCGGCACACAAGTGTCGAATGAAGACAATGCCTATCAAGTCCAATTTGCATTGGGTTGCATATAAGGAGGTTGTTGCATCCTCGGCACTCAAGTCACTCGAAGTCTTTGCAACTAAGGTGGTCAAGGCTCCTCTCTTTCATGTTGAATTGAACCAAACCTTAGTAGATGATGTGAGCCCGGTTAGTAGTGTGCCGCCTATTGTTGAGCACAAAGTTGAAGCGGAAGCCAATGAGTATCCCCAATATGAGTTCGGAGGTAGTGCACCGACGAAAGATGATGGTGATGACTCCGACAAAGAGTATGAGAGGCACCACAACATTGTTGGTGACGTAGAGGCTGAAGTAAGGCATAAGGACATGGATCCTGACATTATCTATCAGCGTGCTTGTGTGGATGACTCGGATGATGAAGGCCCGGTGAATGAGTTGGACGAGGATGGCTTGACTAAGAAAGAAGCAGAGTGGTACACAAAAATCACCGGTAGGGATCACAAAGTTCCCTTGTTTTGTGATGTTAGCCTTGCTGATAAGGCTATAGTCGACGGTGGCATGAGCAAGACAATTGAGGCTAGACAGTTCCCAAGTAGTACACCCGACGAGATTTCGATGTCGTACGTGAGGAAAGGTTTGATGTTCGAGCACATGCTAGAATTCAGGATGTGGTTGTGTGAGTATGCTGTCAAACACCACAGGCCTTTCATAGTTGTTCACTCGGACTGCAACAAGTGATACAACGTGAAATGTGAGGTAGAAAGATGCAAATGGAAAGTCAATGGAAGACTCACGAAAGATGGTTGGTGGAAGATAACTAGTTGCAAAGCCACTCACCAATGCACACCGTCGGCTGTAGAAGCACGGAAGACACACCGTCAACTAACCTCGGAATTCACTGGTTATAAATACCAGAAACATATAGCCGAGGATCCAACCATTAAAGTGAAGTTGTTGATGAGTTGGATTGAAGATAAGTTCAGATATTAGGTCAAGTACGGGAAGACATGGAAGGCCAAGCAAGTCGCTCTCAGAATGTTGTACGTTGGATGGGAAGAGGCGTACAACATGCTACCCAGGTTGCTGGGAGCGATGTCGTATAGAAACCCAGGAATGTACCACTATGTGCAAGATATTGAAGGAGTGTTCCGTCGTGCCTTTTGGACGTTTGGCCCATGCATTGCAGCTTTTGAGCATTGTCGACTGATTCTGTCTATAGATGGGACATTCTTGATAGGCAAATACAAGGTCACACTCATGATAGCAATGGCACATGATGCTAATGATCAGGTGTTGCCTGTGGCATTTGCTTTGGTCTCCGTGGAGAACCAAGACAATTGGGAATGGTTCATGAGACTTGTTAGGAGCACGGTCATTCCTCCGAATAGGGAGGTATGCATCATATCCGATAGGCACCAAGGCATATTGAAGGTCGTGGATATTCATATTCAAGGGCATGCGAGGCTTCACCACCGATGGTGTATGAGGCACTTCGTTGCAAACTTTTACAGGGCTTGTAAGAACAAGGATCTTTGCAAGGATCTTAACTCCGCATGTGTAGCCTTCTCCGTTAAGTCATTCACGACACGCTTGAACAAAATCTATGAGAAGGCAAACGAAGGTGGGAAAGAATTCTTAGAAAGGAATATTGATGAGAGACACAAGTGGTCACGGGCATGTGACGAAGGAGGCATGAGATATGGTGACATGACAAGCAATCTTGTTGAGTGAGGGAGTCCTCGATTAGGGGGTCCTCGGACAGCCGGACTATATACTTTGGCCGGACTGTTGGACTATGAAGATACAAGATTTAAGACTTCGTCCCGTGTCCGGGTGGGACTCTCCTTTGCGTGGAAGGCAAGCTTGGCAATTCGGATATGTAGATCTCCTCCCTTGTAACCGACTTTGTGTAACCCTAGCCCCCTCCGGTGTCTATATAAACCGGAGGGTTTAGTCCGTAGGACAACAACAATCATAATCATAGGCTAGCTTCTAGGGTTTAGCCTCTACGATCTCGTGGTAGATCAACTCTTGTAATACTCATATCATCAAGATCAATCAAGCAGGAAGTAGGGTATTACCTCCATCGAGAGGGCCCGAACCTGGGTAAACATTGTGTCCCCCGCCTCCTGTTACCATCCGCCTTAGACGCACAATTCGGGACCCCCTACCCGAGATCCGCCGGTTTTGACACCGACATTGGTGCTTTCATTGAGAGTTCCACTGTGCCGTCACGATAAAGGCTTGATGGCTCCTTCGATCATCGGCAACGATGCGATCCAGGGTGAGGTTTTTCTCCCCCGACAGATCTTCGTATTCGGCGGCTTCGTACTGCGGGCCAACTCGCTTGGCCATCTGGAGCAGATCGAGAGCCACGCCCCTGGCCGTCAGGTCAGGTTTGGAAGCTTAAACTATACTGCCGACATCCGCGGAGACTTGATCTTCGATGGATTCGAGCCCATGTCAGGTGCTCCACACAGTCACGACGAGCACGACTTGGCTCTGCTGTCGGACGTTGTACGGGAGATCACACATGTGCCTACTCCGGTCCTCAATCCGGAGCAGATCGTGCCGTCCGAGGACGGGTGGATGGACCCCGCCACGGAGGTCGCACACTCAGCGGCGTTAGAGCCGAATACTGACTTCACCTCTTATGAGACCTGTGTTGCCGAACCCTTGGATTCGTCCCCGGCCACGGGCTCTAAACCGCTTGCGTCCGTGCCTATCGAATCTGATTGGGCACCGATCATGGAGTTTACCTCCGCGGATATTTTCCAGCACTCGCCCTTGGGCGACATGCTAGATTCATTAAGGTCTCTCTCCTTGTCAGGAGACCCTCGGCCGAACTATGTCTGGCTCGAGTGGGAAGCGGACGACGAAGAAATTCGTTCCCCACCCACCACCCACTTAATAGCCACTGTCGACGATTTAACTGACATGCTTGATTTCGACTCCGAAGACATCGATGGTATGGACGACGATGCAGGAGAGGAACAGGAACCACCGCCCACAGGGCGCTGGACAGCCACTTCATCACACGATATATACATGGTGGATACACCCAAAGAAAACAATGACGAGGAACAGAAGGATGCAGTGAAGGATAATCCCCTCGAGAAGCAACCAAAGCGACGACGTAGGCGCCGCTCCAAATCCCGCCTCGGCAAAAACAGCGATAACAGCGCAAGAAAGAATAATACCCCGGTCAACTCCAAAGGAAACGACGACCACATGGACCCAGCGACAGAGCAGGATGAGCCAGCGGACGGCGAACATAGTACGGAGCCGCTGTCCGATCACGGCGACGCCGAGGGTAAAGCTCATCAACCTGTCTCCGGAGAGGAGAACAGTCCGGACGACGATGCACACATCATCCCGGGAAGGCACTTGGAGCAAGAGAACCTCCACAGAAGGCTTATTGCCACCGCGAGGAGTCTGAAGAAGCAGAAGCAAAGGCTTAAGGCCGCGTAAAATACACTCAACAGTAGATGGAATAAAGTGCTTGACACTGAAGAAAAGTACGGGGGCAGTCGCCACACAAAGAGCTATCCAAAGCGCAAGCTGCTGCCTGAATTCGATGATGAGGCTTTAGAGACCATACAGCCAAAAAATAAAACGACCGATCAGCCGGATTGACCACCCCGTGGCCGCGATAAGGCGGCTAACGATGTCGCACATAAGTCAGTACACGATTTACGTGAGGTTGCACCAAAAAGCCGGTATGACCAGGTCCATCTACGGATCTAGGAAGCGCGCTCCGGCACAGAATCAAAACCAAACACTACAAACGTCAGAATGCCATGACACATCCAAATACAGGGGTGCCGCGCACCCCCTATGCTTCACCGATGAGGTGCTGGATCACGAATTTCCAGAGGGATTCAAACCCGTGAACATAGAGGCATACGACGGAACGACAGACCCTGGGGTCTGGATTGAGGACTTTATCCTTCACATCCACATGGATCGCGGAGATGATCTCCACGCCATCAAATACTTACCCCTCAAGTTGAAAGGACCAGCTCGGCACTGGCTGAAGAGCCTCCCCGAAAACTCAATTGGAAGTTGGGAAGAGCTTGAGGAGGCTTTTAGGGCTAATTTTCAAGGGACCTATGTCCGACCTCCGGATGCAGACGATTTAAGTCATATAATTCAACAGCCCGGAGAGTCAGCCCGAAAGCTTTGGAACAGATTCCTCACTAAGAAGAATCAAATCGTCGACTGCCCGGACGCCGAAGCCTTAGCGGCTTTCAAACACAGTGTCCGGGACGAATGGCTCGCCAGACACCTCGGCCAGGAAAAACCGAGGACAATGGCAGCCCTAACAAGCCTTATGACCCGCTTTTGCATGGGCGAAGATAGTTGGCTAGCCCGTAGCGGCACCAGCGACCCAGGCACATCCGAAGTCAGGGATGGCAATGGAAAACCGCGATGCAATAAAAGCAAGCGTTGAAACAATGAAGACAGCCCAGACAACACGGCGGTAAACGCCGGATTCAGGGGCTCTCGACCCAGTCAACGGAAAAAGCCATTCAAAGGCAGCAGAGATGGACCGTCCAGCCTAAACAAGATTCTAGACAGATTATGTCAGATTCATGGCACCTCCGACAAACCTGCAAATCACACCAACTGAGAATGCTGGGTCTTCAAGCAGGCCGGCAAGCTAAACGCCGAACACAAAGGGAGGGAAACACCAAGTGAAGACGAGGATGAGCCTCGCCAGCAAAACACTGGGGGACAGAAAAAATTCCCACCAGAGGTCAAAACAGTGAACATGATTCACGTAACGAAGAGGAGGAGCAAACGCGCACTCCGAGACATATGCGCCGTGGAGCCCGTCATCCCCAAGTTCAACCCTTGGTCGGCCTGCCCTATCACTTTTGATCGCAGGGATCACCCGACTAGTATCCGGCACGGAGGATCGGCTGCCTTGGTGCTAGACCCAATAATTGACGGATACCATCTCACCCGAGTCCTTATGGACGGCGGCAGTAGTCTCAATCTGATGTATCAGGACACAGTCCGCAAAATAGGGATAGACCCGACAAGAATCAGCCAAAGCAATACTACCTTTAAAGGAGTAATACCAGGCCCAGAGGCCCGCTGCACGGGCTCTCTAGTACTAGAGGTTGTATTCGGTTCTCCCGACAACTTCCGAAGCGAAGAATTAACCTTCGACATCGCTCCATTCCGAAGCGGCTATCACACACTACTCGGAAGAACGGCCTTCGCTCGTTTTAATGCAGTACCGCATTACGCTAACTTAAGCTTAAGATGCCCGGTCCACGTGGCATCATCATAGTTAGCGGAAACACAAAGCGTTCCTTACGTGCGGAAGAATGTGTGGCGGCTCTAGCAGCCGAACACTGAACGGCCTCTCCAACCAGAATAAATGATCGGTCGTCAAGACAACGGACACGGCTAGACGAGTCCCGCACACCACTAGCTGTAACAGCTCGGATAAACCTGAGATTGGGTCGATGGATATACCCCCATAGGTGGTGCTAGGGGCTTCCCGCATGTAAAAAGGACTACAGTTCGGCTTGACCTTATTTAGATTGAATTTTAATGGTTTATTAAGAATAACCAATTTTTCGCACGAAAACTTTCACCTGGGCTTTTCTCTCCTACAGATGATCATCGTGCTACACCCTTCCAGGATACGGCACAACGGAGACACAGGCACAGACGTGCAGCAGGGCCCCGTTCAAAGGTTTCTTTTTAGATTAAGACCCTGTGTAAACCTTTTTTACTATCTCTTGTTGCTTCACACCCTCCGGATACTCAACATAACCAAGAGGGATGCTGGCGTTATTGGCATTTCGTCACGTCAGACTAATGCACGTAGCTGGAAATTCAGGGCTCATTATCAAGGGCGTTACTCAGCCCAGTATACGTTGTAAAGTCCGAATACCTTAGGGAGTGTTCGGCGTCGTGAGTTTGGCCTTATATGCATCAGCTCCGAATCATGTCTTTGGTCAATAGTTGGGTTTGCCCGGCTCCCGTGTTTTGCTACCTTACGTTCCGCTCTATCGGCGAAGGTGGCACCGGGAGAACTACTGCGATTGTGCCCTGGTTCATCTGGACGAGCACCTCAGTAGAGAAAGCCGAAAACTGACTGTCATGATAAAGCGCGAGACTGGTCAACCACTCGATGACTCAGCGGAATCTTCGCGATTCCTCCGCATTAACGAAGGGCCGGTTTCCCGGTCATGTATGTACGTGCCCCATATTCGGATGAGCGCGGAAGTACCAGGGGCTATATAGTAGCCCCACCGTCAAACTCCTATGGCTAAGTGAAAGTGTTAAAGCTATATAGTCCGATTGCCTTGTTCGCCGCGCTATCACCTCCTTAATGGACCAAGACGTTGGATCAAGTGTGAATACGCGCTTTTCCGAACACCCCCGCATTATATGCGTGGGGGCTGAAGCCGACGACTGCAAACTTTCAGGTTATATACATACATAAACGGCCGCACAGGAGGCATCATAATACTTTCAGGAAAAAGTATAAACACATCCTTTATAATCCAAATAGCATTGTTTTTACAATTGGGATACATGTCACTCGAACATGATACTCTTCGAGCACTGAGCCTCTATTAAACGAGCACCTTCTAGGACTTCTTCAAAATAGTGCTTGGCCGAGACCTGGCCTACGGTCGGATCCTGGGTTGCAATAGCGGTGACCTCCATCTCTGCCCAGTATGTCTTAACACGGGCAAGAGCCATCCGCGCACCCTCTATGCACGCCGACCTCTTTATAGCGTCGATGTGCGGCACAACACCAAGGAATCGTTGCACTAAACCAAAATAACTATTCGGCCTTGGTCCCTCCGGCCAAAGATGATCCACGACAGACCTCATGGCAAGTCCGGACAATCTATGGAGCTCAGCCCACTCGCCCATTTGTTCATTTAACAGCAGCGGACGCGTAGGAGCACTGAACTGCGACCAGAACAACCTTTCCACTTCATGATCTTTCTGATCTTTGAAAAACTCAGTCGCATCAGCAGCACTCGTTGCCAAGTCCAAGTACGCGTCTGCAGCACTCCATAATTGATCCAGAGGGGCATACCTCGGATCTCCAAACTTCGTCCGCTACAAAAAGGGCTTCCTAGCCGTGATATCTCCGGCTTGACGAAGCTCCTCCTTTGCTGCTCTGATTTTAGAGCGGGTTTCCTTGGCTGCTACCATGGCTTTCTTCAGGTCCGCCGTTTTCGTTTGGCTTTCCTTTTCAAGAAGCTCGTACCGGCCGGCGGCATCCTTCAGCTCAACAGCCATCTTGGCTATTTTATCTTCGCTCTGGCGATGAGCAGCCTGTTCGGCTCTTAACTCTTCGGCCGCCTTTAGGGCGGCCGCATCACTTCTCCTGGCTTGTTCCTTGGCTCGGGCAAGCTCCGCTCGAAGGGTCTCCACGGCGGCAGCTCCATCTGCAGTCACAGCATATTATAGATACTAGCATCATGCTCCTCTTAATATCTGTTGACCACCGGAAAATACATACCCTGTGCCTCGTCAAGCCGCTTGTTCACAAGCACGATGTCCACATCTGCCGCATCAAGCTGCCGCCTCAGTTTGGCAAACTCACCAGTCCGGCCAGCCACTGGACCCTCAGCCTCCTGCACATGTAAGCAGCATGATCATTACCTGGGACTATGATCCTCTGTTTGCCGCCTCTGGACAGCAACCAGAGTCTCAGGGGCTACTATCTGTATAGGGCACACCTAGCGTGTGCGGTACCGTCAAAATATTTATATATAGTATTACTTTGCGTACCTCAAAGCCTCTTAGCAGGCTCATAAAAGCTTCATGCAACCCACTTTTGGCCGATGAAATCCTCTCAACCACCGTACCCATTAAAGTACGATGCGCCTTTGAGATAGCCGCTTGCTCCAGAAGACCCATCAGTGCATCCGGTCGTGCACCGGACAGTCTCAGACTCTTTCTATTGCTCTCCTTAGGAGCCGAATACTCTGGACTTCGGGTGGCCGCAGGGTTACCTTCTGGCCTTGGCGGATCAGGAGAAATCCTCCGTGACGACACCTCAGGGTCGTCCGCCTCATGAAGCGGGGAGACAGGGGGAGGCGTTTCGCTCTCCATCATCTCTAGAAGAAGATCCCCCAAAGACGAACTCTGTCGAGAAGGGCTACGATCCGAACTGCAAGACATACGTCTTGGTTATTGTCCTCGGAGATGAAGCAGGATATATTTACCAAAAGTACTCTTGTTCACTTACAGCTCGGTGGAGGGCTGACCCCCTTGTGGGCACGGTGCGGTAAGGACGCCCTTCGGGGCAGGGCCCCCTGACGAAGGTTTCTTCCCTCGTTTGGAAACCCTCATTTTCAAGTCTTCAGAGGCGGTCCTTTTCCTTCCTTGGGGAGAGGGGATTTTAGATTCTTCTCCCCGATTATCCTCCTTCGCGGAGACACTAATTCCCCCGGTTTGGATGAGTAATGCATGAGGCCCGCTTTCGGCTTCTTTATTCCTCCCTTTATTTTCCCCTGATGGCACTTGATAAGGTGTGTGCTCAAGCATCCTGGCTAGTGCAGGATCCGGTGAGCCTTCGGGAAGGGGGACCGAACACCTGATCATCTTCGCCTTTCTTATCCAGTCCTGGCCAAGAGCGATTTTTTCAGAATGATGTTGTGACAAATGAAAAGACAACGTGTTCGGCCCAAGAATTACTTACGTGGGTATCTGGATGATTGCAGTTTAGACCCGCATCCTCGGTGGTGTCCGGACACTTTATTCGTGATCCGAAGAACAATCGATACATCTCTTCGAGCGTCACGCCGAAGAATTGCTTAATAGTTTGCGGTCCTTCCGGGTTGAACTCCCACATACGGAGAGGTCGACGTTGGCATGGCAGGACCCGACGAACTAGCATGACTTGCATTACCTTGACAAGGCTGACATGTCTCTTGAGGAGATCTCGGATGCGACTCTGCAATGTCGGCACGTCATTAACTGGCCCCCAGTCCAGCCCCTTGTTGACCCATGACGCCAGTTGTGGCAGGGGGGGCGAACGGAAGGCGGGGGCAGCTACCCACTTAGTACTTCGGGGAGCTGTGATGTAAAACCACTCCCGCTGCCATAAGTCGGACATCTCCGGGAAGGAACCCTTTGGCCATGGAGCATCGGCGCCTTTGCTTATTATGGCACCTCCGCATTCTGTGTGTCGCCCATCGATCATCTTCGGCTTCGCATTGAAGGTCTTAAGCCATAAGCCGAAGTGCGGGGTGATGCGGAGGAAGGCCTCACACACGACGATAAACGACGAGATGTGAAGGACAGAATCTGGAGCTAGATCGTGGAAATCGAGCCCGTAATAGAACATAAGCCCTCTAACAAAGGGATCAAGACTAAAGCCTAGCCCTCGGAGGAAGTGGGAAACAAATATGACACTCTCATTGGGTTCGGGAGTGGGGATGACCTGCCCTTGAGCAGGCAGCCTATGCGAGATTTCGGCGGTCAGATACCTGGCTTCTCTTAGCTTCTTGATGTCCTCCTCTGTGACAGAGGAGGCCATCCACTGGCCTTGAAGGTTGGATCCGGACATGATTGAAGGTCTGAAGCGCTTAGCCTGAGCCTTGGGTGTTGGAATTCGAGGTGGGGGAAGGGAAGGATCGAGTGCGAGAAGAAAAGGACAGGCCTTGGCCCCTTTATAAAGAGGGTGAATATCAAGCGTCCTCCACGTGGCCGTTTGGAACTTGCCTAAAATCGAGGAGTCATACCAGCAGGCACGATTGGGTTACCCACACCCCTATTGATGAGAATCCCATGATAAGGGGACACGATCTCTGCTTCGACAAGACATGCCAAGAAAACCGCCTCGCAACACGTGCAGTGGCAGGCTGGGAAAAAGGTTTGTAATGACCGGACCACGGCAGGATGTCACGTTATGAAAAGTTGTCAGCAGATTAGATTTGTGGAAATATTATACTCTCTACGGTGGTATGTGGAATTTGTTTTGCAGAGCTGGACACGATCCTTGTGTTCAAAATCTCCTATGGAGTATTCGGAGGAGGAACCCGCCTTGCAATGCCGAAGACAATCTGCGCGCCGGACTCATCATCATTGAAGCCTGGTTCAGGGGCTACTGAGGGAGTCCTGGATTAGGGGGTCCTCGGACAACCGGACTATATACTTTGGCTGGACTATTGGACTATGAAGATACAAGATTGAAGACTTCGTCCCGTGTCCGGGTGGGACTCTCCTTTGCGTGGAAGGCAAGCTTGGCAATTCGGATATGTAGATATCCTCCCTTGTAACCGACTCTGTGTAACCCTAGCCCCCTCCGGTGTCTATATAAACCGGAGGGTTTAGTCCGTAGGACAACAACAATCATAATCATAGGCTAGCTTCTAGGGTTTAGCCTCTACGATCTCGTGGTAGATCAACTCTTGTAATACTCATATCATCAAGATCAATCAAGCAGGAAGTAGGGTATTACCTCCATCGAGAGGGCCCGAACCTGGGTAAACATTGTGTCCCCCGCCTCCTGTTACCATCCGCCTTAGACGCATAGTTCGGGACCCCCTACCCGAGATCCGCCGGTTTTGACACCGACATTGAGTGCTCCAACTTTGTCTTGAAGGGTGCCCGTCAGTTGCCGGTGACGGCAATAGTGGAATATACCTTTTACAAGCTAAATGAGTATTTTTTTTGAAGCACTCCGATGAAATCGACAAGTTGATTGCTGATAGTGAGAAGCCTCCCAATGACATTTATTCGAAGAAGGTTGCCAAGTGGCTAGAGTTTCAGAGAGACAAGTCATCCATCCAGCGAGTCACTTGTTTTGATAATGTTGAAATGAAATACCAAGTGGATGGGCCAGGTGGGACAACCAGAGATGGACAATCATATGGTGGTCGCTCATTTAAGGTGGCTCTTAGGGACATTGCACTTGTGAGCGGCCTAGTAAGTACCACTGGCCATGCTCACACATGATGTCGGCGGCCCGCATCAGAAATGTGGATATCTCTGATGGAGTAGTTGTGAGGTTGCATGAATTCAACTTGCAAACTCATAAGTTAACATGGGCATCTAGATTCCACCCTTTTCTGGACGCATCGCAGTGGCCAGAGTATCACGGTCCTAACATTAGGCCCGGTCCGAAGATGATGGTACAACCCAAGGGTAGAAGGAGAACAAAGCGTTACAGGAATGATATGGATGACCTCATAAGCACCAGAGAGTTTGGTAGTGGACATTTCAGGGAGCCACGTGATAGGAACCAATGCGGTGGTTGCAATGAAATGACACACAACAAAAGGACTTGCAAAACAAACAAAACTTCAAAAGGGCACAATGCTTCTTCAAGTGGTGGCCGAGGTTCCGGTGATGGACTTGGTGGTGGCCGAGGTTCCGGTGATGGACTTGGTGGTGGCCGAGGTTTCGGTGATGGACTTGGTGGTGGCCGAGGTTCCGGTGATGGACTTGAGGGTGGCCGAGGTTCCAGTGGTGGACTTGGTGGTGGTCGAGGTTCCGGTGGTGGACTAGGTGGTGGCCGAGGATCCAGGGGTGGCCGTGGTAGAGGACGAGTTACCGGTGATGGTGCTCGTGGTAGGGGTAGAAGCTAGAGGAATGTTTCATGGGTAGAGGCCATGGTAATGCTAGATGAATGTTTGGATACCTAGATGGACCATTTCCGTACGTGGCTACATTTCATAATTATTTTCATGTCTCCCAAAATTATTTTCATGTTGTTTTTGTCCTTACTAACTAATGTCTTGCAATTTTTCATAGATATGGCGGCTTCTCAACCCAACAAGGCAACAATGAAGGGGTTTGAGGATGGCGAAGGTGAGATGGCGGGGTGGTGGGAGAAGGCTGCGAAGAAGCTAAGAGAGGAGGATGCAGTCGCACTAAAGAAGAAGAAGGAAGAGGAGCTCGAAGAGAAGAGCAAGGAACGAGAGAGAGCAGATTATGAGTGTCGCGCTAGGGAGCATGCGTTGAAGAGGACATGTGAGGAGGCACAGAAGAAGCGTCTCAAGGATTTTCAAGAAAGAACCTTGAAGCTTTGGGCTTTCGAAGCTGAAAAGAAAGAGAGGGAGAACAAGATATTCATGGAGAGGGTGGTTAAGGAGGCTCACCGCATAAGGAAAGGGAGGAGGAGGAAGAAGAAGAGAGGAAGAAGAAGAAGGGAAAGGGGCCTTGCTCTACACAATAGAGCAATGTTGTGAACTGTGCCATGCACTCCTTCGTGTGCATTTCATCTTGAACCTTCTTGTTGCCTAGACTCCTTTATGTGGTGAACTATGTGTACTCTAAATTGCTTTGGACTCCTCTATGTGTACTCCTTTATGTGGTGAACTATGTGATTTCACAATTACTTTGGACTCCTCTATGTGTACTACTTTATGTGGTGAACTATATGACTTCACAATTGCTTTGGACTCCTTTATGTGGTGAACTATGTGTACCACAAAATGTGATTGGAAGTTTGCTTTTGACATACTATTCTGACTCCAACGCCAAACCTAATGGCGCTTTATAAAGGTTCGCAACGCTAAAGCCCCTGGTGTTTCTGACCTACACAAAAACGTTCAATGTGGCCTGGCGTTCCTTTAAGACAGTAGCTGCCTGCGACTTGTCCACGAAATGTTGTAGTGTGCACTGGCAACGCCAATGCCCCTGGCGTTTCTGACCTACATCGAAATGTTCAATGTGGCCTGGTGTTCCTTTAAGATAGTAGCTGCCTGGGACTTGTCCACGAAATGTTGTAGTGTGCACTGGCAACGCCAACGCCCCTGGCGTTTCTGACCTACATCAAAACGTTCAATGTGGCCTGGCGTTCCTTTAAGACAGTAGATGCCTGGGACTTGTCCAGGAAATGTTGTAGTGTGCACTGGCAACGTCGGCCACGTTTGGCGTTTCCAAGCTACTTACAAACACCAAAGCCAATGGCGTTTCTACCCTGTTATGTGGATCACAACAAACCCTGCTGCCCATTCCATCACAGGTAGAGGTCCAAATTTTCACAATATAAATGCCAAGTACAGCAACAGATAGCAATGAGACATATTTTCACAACGAACTTAACATGATCCAGCTGACATAATAATTAACAAGTCTTGGTGACATAGAACTAACAAGTCCATCAGACATAAAACATAACAAGTTCACCAGATATAGAACTAACAAGTTCGCTCCATCTGAAACGCTAACTACATTTATAGTTCACATGATATAAAGCATCAGTCATCACTTCACTTCTTCCCTCTTTTCGCAGCCATCTTCCCCCTGTTGACGTAGCCCTCTGGAGTGTTCTGCCATCCAGGACGTCGGATGGTTCTTGAGCTAACTCGGCGTGCTTCTTCAAAAGGCTGAGAAGGTTGAGTTGGCTGTGGAGCATCTTCCACCTGCGAAGCCCCAAGCTCCACATAGTACGGATCCGCATCGTCGTCTGTCTCCTCCTCTTCATCTTCCTGTTCATCAATCCGTGCTCGGCTCGAAGAAGCACCTGCTCGGCTGGAAGATGGATGAGCGGAAGAAGCACGTGCTTGGCTCGAAGATGGACGAGCGGAAGAAAGCACATCCATTCTATACTGAGCACATGCACGCACATCTGTGGATGAACCGCCATGGCAAGAGAGTAAAGCGGCTAGTGTTCGGCAACGATTCACAACCTTCTGTAGAGGCAAAGACATTGACATGTAAATATGCAAAAATAGTTCACATGATATAAAGCACATGTTCATATTAAGAAGGCCTCTAACTTGTAGAGTACTGCTAACGAGAATGACCGTTTCTGTACCAGGTGCGCGGCCAAGCACCACATTACTATCATTGATACATCTCGATAGCTCCGTGCCCTAAATAAAACATAAGTGACACACCACTCACGAAGAAATGACACATGTTCAAAAAAAGAGACAAAAAGACATACCACTCGGTCATGCAGAGGGCCATAATCTAGGTGCGCTCTAATGGTCTCCTGATAGAGTTGTTGAATGCACCATCAGCAGCCTCACTTGGCATTACTTCCAAGCAATCGGCACAAGCACCCTTAAGGATAACTCTGTACTCTTTGCGAAGCCACTCCAAATGCCTTAAATATGCCCCCTCGTCGTTGTCAGGTGTGTGATCATCTTCAACTCGGGCATTCCTCTGAGAACTCCACATGTCCACCCACATAAGATGGTGATCCTCCCAATTAGTGATATTCTTGTTGTTTTGTCGGCTCGTCCTACAAAGCATGAGAAGTATCAGTATCAATTTCATTTTTCCGTGGTACACATTGATCAACATATGGTACAAGAAACTCTCACCTATGTAGCACCACACTTGTCTCAACATAATCCGGCGGGGTGCGTTGTTGTACTCGAAATTGCTTCGAAACACGATGTGGAAGATGCCACTCGACCGCAAAAAAGCATATCATGGGGCAATGCACACTCCAAAGATGTTGGTCACGAAGGCACATATTTCTCAAAGGGAACTGCCTAAGTACCATGTACGGCCTCCAATTAACCTACATCACAACATGTCACTTGCTCATGCACAACAAAGAAAATCTGTAATGATGGCAAGGCATTTGATAATTATCTGGTTGTAAGTAAGCATGTCGAGCTCGCTTATGTATGCCTTGTACCGCCCCATGGCGGCGATACTCGACACTTGGACAGTAGCCCATGTCTATGCGATAGTGGGATACCGCTCCTCATCCCCGTCAAAAGGCCACTCTCAAGGTTATTCCGGAGCAATGGTGAAGTTACGACCCACAGGGATACGCTCCCACATCCAAATCTGTGGGGCCCAAACGAAACCACCAAGACAAGATTTCGGCTTACTCCTCATACATGCTCCGTCCAACTGCACATTTGTTAACACATTAACGGTCACATACAAAAAATCTCTTTCATATAATGAGAATGCATCATATTTGAAGGAAATATGCCCTAGAGGCAATAATAAAGTTATTATTTATTTCCTTATTTCATGATAAATGTTTATTATTCATGCTAGAATTGTATTAACCGGAAACTTAGTACATGTGTGAATACATGGACAAACAAAGTGCCACTAGTATGCCTCTACTTGACTAGCTCGTTGAATCAAAGAAGGTTAAGTTTCCTAGCCATAGACATGAGTTGTCATTTGATTAACGGGATCACATCATTAGAGAATGATGAGATTGACTTGACCCATTCTGTTAGCTTAGCATTTGATCGTTTAGTATATTGCTATTGCTTTCTTCATGACTTATACATGTTCCTATGACTATGAGATTATGCAACTCCCGAATACCGGAGGAACACTTTGTGTGCTACCAAACGTCACAACATAACTGGGTGATTATAAAGGTGCTCTATAGGTGTCTCCGATGGTACTTGTTGAGTTGGCATAGATCGAGATTAGGATTTGTCACTCCGATTGTCGGAGAGGTATCTCTGGGCCCTCTCGGTAATGCACATCACTACAAGCCTTGCAAGCAATGTGACTAATGAGTTATTTGCAGGATGATGCATTACGGAACGAGTAAAGAGACTTGCCGGTAACGAGATTGAACTAGGTATTGAGATACCATCGAATCTCGGGCAAGTAACATACCGATGACAAAGGGAACAACGTATGTTGTTATGCGGTTTGACCGATAAAGATCTTCGTAGAATATGTAGGAACCAATATGAGCATCCAGGTTCCGCTATTGGTTATTGACCGGAGACGTCTCTCGGTCATGTCTACATAGTTCTTGAACCCGTAGGGTCCGCACGCTTAACGTTCGGTGATGATCGGTAATATGAGTTTATGTGTTTTGATGTACTGAAGGTAGTTCAAAGTGCTGGATATGATCACGGACATGACGAGGAGTCTCGAAATGGTCGAGACATAAAGATCGATATATTGGATGACTATGTTTGGACTTCGGAAGGGTTCCGAATGAGTGCGGACAAATACCGGAGTACCAGGGGGTTACCGGAACCCCCCGGGGAGTGTAATGGGCCTCATGGGCCTTGGTGGAGAGAGGAAGGGGCGGCCAGGGCAGGCCGCGCCCCCTCTCCCTCTAGTCCGAATTGGAGAAGGAAGGGGGGGCGGCGCCCCCCTTTTTCCTTCGCCCTCTCTCCTCCTTCCTTCCCTCCTACTCCTACTCTTGGAAGGGGGGAATCCTACTCCCGGTGGGAGTAGGACTCCTCCAGGGTGCGCCATAGGAGGGCCGGCCCTCCCCCCTCCTCCACTCCTTTATATACAGGGGAAGGGGGCACCCCATAGACACACAAGTTGATCAATGATCTTTTAGCCGTGTGCGATGCCCCCCTCCACCATAATCCACCTCGATCATATCGTAGCGATGCTTAGGCGAAGCCTTGCGTCGGTAGCTTCATCAACACCGTCATCACGCCGTCGTGCTGACGGAACTCTCCCTCGAAGCTCTACTGGATCATGAGTTCGTGGGACATCACCGAGCTAAACGTGTGCAGATAGCGGAGGTGCTGTACGTTCGGAGGATCGGTCGATCGTGAAGACGTACGACTACATCAACCGCGTTGTCATAACGCTTTCGCTTACGGTCTACGAGGGTATGTGGACGACACTCTCCCCTCTGGTTGCTATGCATCACCATAATCTTGCGTGTGCATAGGAAAATTTTGAAATTACTACGTTCCCCAACAGTGGAGTCAGAGCCAGGTTTATGCGTAGATGTTATATGCACGAGTAGAACACAAGTGAGTTGTGGGCGATACAAGTCATACTGCTTACCAACATGTCATACTTTGATTCGGCGGTATTGTTGGATGAAGCGGCCCGGACCGACATTACGCGAGACTGGTTCTACCGACGTGCTTCGCACACAGGTGGCTGGCGGGTGTCAGTTTCTCCAACTTTAGTTGAATCGAGTGTGGCTACGCCCGGTCCTTGTGAAGGTTAAAACAACACATACTTGACGAAATATTGTTGTGGTTTTGATGCGTAGGTAAGAACGGTTCTTGCTTAGCCCGTAGCAGCCACGTAAAACTTGCAACAACAAAATAGAGGACGTCTAACTTGTTTTTTCAGGGCATGTTGTGATGTGATATGGTCAAGACATGATGCTAAATTTTATTGTATGAGATGATCATGTTTTGTAACAGAGTTATCGGCAACTAGCAGAAGCCTTATGGTTGTCTCTTTATTGCATAAGATGCAAGCGCCAAATAATTGCTTTACTTTATCGCTATGCGATAGCAATAGTTGCAAGAGCAATAGTTGGTGTCGTGGTTTTGTCACGGCAGATGTCCTAGTGCGAGGACTTAGTCGTGGAGCCATCGCGACGGGTTAGCTTGTAGGGGTTAAAGCGGGACAAAGGACGCAAGGAGTTTATACTGGTTCGGCCCCTTGCGGTGAAGGTAAAGGCCTAATCCAGTTGATGTGGAATTGCTAGGGTTTCGATGACCAGGGAGCGAATCCGCTTGACCTGGCTCTCGAGTTGTTGTTTGTTGTCCCTAAACCGCCGCCGAGTCATCCCTTTATATACACAGGTTGATGCTCGGCAGTTCACAGAATCCCGGCCGGCTCATAAACGTGTCCAGCTCAGTTTCTACCCTTTCTTATCTTACAACACAAGTCAACTACCATATGGCGGTTTACCTCTACGGGCCCTAATCCGCCTTTGGGCTTCTGGGCCTTCTTGTTAATCTCCTCCGTAAAGCGCCATATTCCTTGTCTTCATGGGCTTCAATATGGATAACTCATTACAGGTATAACCCGGCCCCTCCTGGGCGGTTTATACTCAGTAGTTATATCCCCAACATTAGGCCCCAGATTGATTTGAACCTGTTCATGTCAATCTTCAACACTTAGGAAAATTTCTTCTTCAGTACCTTCGAGTAAACCTTGTAATCTGCCATGACGTCATCTTCCAGGATTATAGTAAACCATCATGACGTCACCTGTTCATTAAAGAACCGTATATACCTTACTTTTATTAATGAGCCTCCGAAAATCGAGGTGACAGCTCTGCCACATATCCATTTTTTGGGCTCCTTGATTCCCGCGCCTGTCGCTTATCCCTTCGTCTTATAAATAGGGCCAGGGGTCCCTTTCCTTTTCTCCCCTTGCCTCTTCGCCTTTCTTCCACCTCGCATCGCCTCCGTACTCGAGCGCTGCCGCCGCTGTCGACCTTCGCCTCTGCCCCAACAACGGCCGCTCAATCAACCTGATTCGACCAGAGTTCCGCCTGTACGCCTCCGCGTTCAACAGCCCTGGTGATTCTTTCTTTGCCCCTCCCATAGATCCCGTTAGGGTTTTCTGCGAGTTCATCGAAGCTTAGTGTTGTTCTTCCCTGTTCTTCTCCGTGGCATAAATGGCGAGTTTAGATCTTATATTTTCCTGTGCGGTCGTAGTTATAGTCCCCTTTTCCCTCATTAGAGCATGCTCTTCGTATAGAAAAAAACTCATTTGGACCTGATGAACTGTTTAAGCACCTGAATTTTAGGCCTGAATATATTTTGATTTGCTGACACGCTGCAGATCTGAAATTATCATATCAATCTATGAAACCTGTTTTCCATCACTTAGTTATTTCAGATCTGAACCTTCCATCCCAAAGTAGGCGGTTTAACTTTTAGAAATTTATAATCTGCCAGGCACCATTAGCCCTCTATTAAACCTCCGATTCGTCATTTTTGTAACTCTGCCAATGTCAGAATCCGGTTTAACATGTATATATGCTTCAACCTCTTCTCCTTCTCACCTTGCGACGCTTTATACTTGTCAGTCATGAATCTTAAACCGGCATTGATCTTTTTCCAGCTTTTCAGTGAAATGGCCAAACAATTTTATGCTTGTAACTGGGTCCCCTCCCGGGTTACTGAAGAGCAACTAAACGGATGTGTCGCAACCGTCGCTTTAGCAAAACAGGAAGTCATCCACTAGAGGGCCCCTGGTCCAGAAAATCCTCCTGAACCCAAGGATGGAGAAGTAATCGTGTTTGTTGACCATCTGGGTCGAGGGTTTAGCCCTCCCAGATCAAAAAAATTCCGTGATGTGCTTGCTAGCTTCCAACTCCACCCTCAAGATATTGGACCTAACTCTGTGCCCAATATTTGTAATTTTCAAGTATTTTGCGAGGCTTATCTGCAAGATGAACCCACCGTTGAGCTGTTCAGAGACTTCTTCTATTTGAACCGCCGTACAGAATTTACAGACGGACCCAATACTGAACTTGGCGGGATGGCAATCCAGAAGAGGAAAGATGTCAGCTTCCCTCACGCCAAGCATCATAGTCACCCCAAGGACTAGAATCAGACTTGGTTTTATTGCTAAGACACGTCTCCAACTGATGAGAATCCTCTGCCGGGTTATTGTCCTCACCGGCTTACCAATACACATCCATTTCCCCAACGACTTAGCGCCAAAGAATGATCCAAGTATGCACCACAACTTTCAAAGCTTCAGGCCTTCGTTGCAAACGGTTTAACAGGTGTTGATTTTGTTCGTTGCTGGATCTCTTGGAGCATTCCGCCTTTAAGTCGACGCCTCGGTTTAATGTGCGAGTACATAGGGGACTTGAAAGATCCACAACGACATATTGACATTTAGCTAACAGAAGCTGAAATTACTGAAGCTGTTAAAAAGATACTGGATGAATCGGTGGCTGTCTGCAGCAAAACAGGGCTGAATCCCTTCTGTGCTTCCAATAATCCGCCGGCTGTAAGAATCATATAACTCTTGCTTTAATCCAATTCTTTTAAATATTCCCTCAAAATTTTGTCAATCTTTGACAGGGTGATGATCCGTTCTGGAAGAAGAAACCACAGGATAAACTAGCAAAGACACCTCGCCCCAAGACTAAGGTTACCAAAAAACCTGCCAAGAAGAGAACCGCTGAATCCTCTGAACCAAATATTGATGATGATCTGGATAATCCGGAATCAGAGGTAGAACTTGATTCTCTTGGTTCTTTTTTCATACACCTCATTGACAATGACTATTATCAGGATGACACCGAAGCCAACCATGCTGATGATGTAGAGGTAATTATTCTTTCCTCCGGTTCAGATCCTCTGCCAACACGGAAAATCCGTCAAGCAAACCGGAAAGTAAGATTTTCTCACCCCCTAGCTCATTTGGACCCAAACTTTCTTTTGAAGAAACAGCAACACGAAGCTCGCAGCACAACCCGGCATAGTGGCCAGGTAGTTACCTCACCCGGTTTACCGAATACTCCGGTCCGGAAACGTCGATCTCTTATATTTCTGATACTTCCTATCCCAAGGCGGGTTATTTCCGACACCCTCTTAATCCGTCTGATTCAAACTATCAGGGAACACCTCATTCATCATCCGGCGAGTCAACGGCCACACAACTTCCAACCCTCAAGACGGTTCCTGGGTGAGTTATGCTTTAAATTTACCTTTAACACCTTATGCTCGCCCGATGTACTAACCTTTATATTTGTTCTTCTCAGTGCCAAGCCTAGACCCAGCAAAAAGGCCAAATTAAATAAACCGGCTAATGACAATGTGGTCACTGAACTGGAGAGAACTCCAGAACCGGAAGAAACAAATGCTGACGCCATGCTTGATGATCCGCCACCGCAAGATCATGACCTTTTTGTTGAACAAGTGGAAGTTGATCCAACGGGCCATGCCGATAAACCGACAAGCCCGGTCCGAGCTGCTGATAAACCGTCAAGTCCACTTAAGGCTGCTGATAAACCGTCAAATCCAGTCAAAGCCGCTGATGATAAGGCAGATGATATTATGATTACTGGCTTCGGCCACACCACCCTTGGCAATCATGTCGCTCTATCAAAGCATAGTGCCAAGGAAGAATTTTCTGCTATGGACAAAGGCAAGTGGAATACAGATTTGTCAAGCTATGCCCATCTCAACGCCCAAGACATTCATTCTGGCTTTTTGAACCACCTGTACACAAGCCGCGACTATGAAGCCGGTTAGTGAACCTGATGAAAGAGCGATATGAGGTAACTGCTGCTTAACTGTGCATAACTGTTTCTCTCTTGTGTCCAAATATCAACTCCAGTAACCCCCAAGGACCGGTTTATGATATTAATCAAAACTAGGACTTTGTAATACCTCAACTGTGTTTGCGTAGCCCCAAGGGCCAGTTTATCTTTTCAAGATGAACCGGGACTTTTAGAATATTAATCTTGCAACTTTTGCCTGTGTAGCCCCCAAGGGCCGGTTTATTCTTCCAAGATGAACCGGAACTTATATCCTGCCAAATTTCTTTGCTGAGTACCGTTGTACACCAATCATCCACTAAGCTGATTAATGGGAGAACACCCATAATGTTATTTTGAGCAAATATACATTAGCCCCCAAGTGCCAGGAATAATACTTGTATTGAGCTTGGGACTTGTAACAATTTCTAATAACAAGCAAATAGGCATTAGCCCCCAAGTACCAAGTGTATAACTTGTTATATGCTTGGTACTTCAAATATGTGCTGCCAACTCATGATATGTATGTCTCTTATAGGCTGAGCTGAGCAAAAAGGAATCCCAAACCGCTGATCTTCAAGAAAACATCAAGTCCCAACAAGCAGAAACCTCTAAAGCCAAAGATGAGCTGACTAGTGCCTTAGCAGCCATGGAGAAGCTGAAGGAGAGTTTCAAGAAGGAACGGGCGGATTGGGACATAGAGAAATCCACATTGCAAAAGAGAGCTGAGGATGCAGAAGCAGCCCTTAAACCGGTGGTAGAAGAGCTGACTGGTTTAAAGCGGCAAATAGATGCCATGACTTCTGCTGTTTTCGATAACAAACCTCTTCATAACCCTTTAGCATGGAATGTCCATAAATCTGCCGGTTTACTATTATTGTGTATAATGCAGGATCTCGCATCACTCACCTTGGTTCAGACATGCGGAAAAAGTTGAAAGCTGCCTATACTCTCATAGAGCAACTATATACTGGTGCACAACGGATCATCTGCACGGCTTCCCACAATAAACCGCCGCCGACCTTGATCAAGGAAATGCTATATAGATTGTCAATTATGCCTGCCCGGTTTGAGGAGCTAAAAAGATCCGCTGCAAGGGCAGGTGCTCTGACAGCCCTAACTCGGGCCAAAGCGTGGGTACCTGATCTTGATCCGGCTGACATATGGAATGGCTATCCAAGCTTAAGGGAGGACGGATTAGATTTTGATAATAATGATCTCCGAGCTTTAACGAGGGAAATGCGCCCCTTGGCTAGCAAGCTGGCCGAAGAGACTGATCTTTCTCATTATCAATCGATCTATGATGCTGACAATAAGAAAGTTAATCCGCCAACCTATGACACTCCAACGCTTATTCCTCCAATCCGTAAGCATACTTACGCCCCTGATGTTGAACCTTCCACCCTTATAAGTGATGAAGTTGTATTCAAGGCCTTAACTGGGATCAACTGGGCAACCATTGACTTCCAGCCACTGGGTGGAGAGGAGGAGGATGAACCGGCGCAGGATGATCCACAACCTTCAAGTCAGCCTGGCGATGACGCATGAACCGGAGGCCGGTTTATCTTTCTGCACACTACAACATTTGATTGAAAAACAATTATCCTTTTGGGCATCGAAGCGCCTTGTAATAGGCTAGCTTAAACACTTGGTCTGCTATGCCATCGTGCATATTTATTTTGCATGACACTTGTTAATCCGCCATGCTTAGGATATATTATGTCTGCTCATAACCCGTAGCGGTTTATTCAAGCTGTTCCTGCATACAATAAATTGAAAGTGTCCTGGCGGTTTACCGCCGGACGGGTCATGATGCCCAAACGTATAGCCAGGGTTTATAACCAAAGATGTACTTTAAAAATAATCAAATATGAAATAGATGATACCTGTGATATTGAATCACATCGTTGGTTTACCAACGTTTTGTAGTAACGGTGAAAACCCCAATCTTGAGTACTGATAACTCCTCCCATATTTTGCTGGTTTATAATAAAACCGTACCGGGTTGTAATAAACACCGGATTATCCATATATAATACTGGCGACTTGTAGTCGAAACCAGGCCGGGTTAATAAATACCGGTTTATTTTATACTGGTGACTTATAATAAAAAACCAGGCCGGGTCAATAAACACCGGTTTATCATAAAGTGTTGTAAACCTCAAAAAGAGAAAATTTGTCGAATAAAAGCATGGGAAGACGCAAGGCTTTTCATGGGCCGCCAGGCCCAAAATCGAGGCTTTTCATGGGCTGCCAGGCCACTGAGTTAAACCATTTTACGAAGCCTTTTAAGATGGACCTCACATTAACCAATCGTCGTTTTAACTTTGACAAGTTCAGGGTCTGTATAAGATTGACTTGCCAAACGTTCGGTGGGTCGTACCAGGATTACCTGGGCGGAGTGACTTACTTAAAAAGGCAGGATAACCCGGGGTTTTAGGTGAATACACCTGGCTTCCAAGCCTGGCTTGATAGCCTATTACAAGGGTTAATAAAACTCTTTGTTGCTGTGCAACAAAAGAGCCCCCAGGTAATCTTTTGATCTATGCTCAGTGGGTGCCTATGTTTGAGCTGTGCTTTTGCAACGCTCTCTTTGGCCCCTTTTAACTTTGGGTGACAAGCCTACAAGTTTTTTTTGTGGCTTTATAAGCCGGATCACTGGGTAGTTAGAACTCCGCTTTATAAACAGAAGCCCCCATGTAACCAAAAAACTCTTAAAGGGGAACGACAGAGGCCCCGCTTTAGCAGGGATGCCGGTTTATTATATTGATCATAATATATACATTGTCAAAAATATGTACATAAGAGGAGCCTATGGCTCAGGTGTAGTAAGGCCGAAGATGAGCGATACTCCACGGCCGGTGGGTCTCCTCCTCAGATTTACGTGAGTCTTTGTGCTCTCGAACATCGATAAGATAGTATGACCCATTATGCAGATTCTTGCTGACCACAAAGGGTCCTTCCCAAGGCGAGGATAACTTGTGCATATCAGTCTGATCCTGGATGAGTCGGAGCACCAGATCGCCTTCTTGAAAAGTTCTGGTTCTAACCCGGCGGCTGTGATAACGACACAGATCTTGCTGGTAAATTGCCGAACGAGCTGCTGCAATGTCACGCTCCTCATCTAACAGGTCAAGTGCTTCCTGTCGTGCCTTCTCATTGTCAGCTTCGACATAAGCCGCCACACGAGGCGAGTCATGACAGATGTCACTAGGGAGAACCGCCTCTGCTCTGTAAACCATGAAAAAGGTG
Source organism: Triticum aestivum (assembly GCF_018294505.1). Taxonomy (NCBI): domain Eukaryota; kingdom Viridiplantae; phylum Streptophyta; class Magnoliopsida; order Poales; family Poaceae; genus Triticum; species Triticum aestivum. The sequence continues at coordinate 346,252,318 of NC_057799.1, forward strand.
TGTAACCCGTAGATCTGTTGGGCGTGGTATTGATGTTCCATAACACAGAAGGTAACTCTTCCACCCAACAACCCGGCGTCCTCTGCAAGGGAACCATAAGCCGGGGCTTGATGCCTCTCAGGATCTCTTGATTGGCTCTCTCAGCCTGACCATTAGATTGAGGATGAGCCACTGATGACACGTCAAGCCGGATGTGCTCACGTTGACAAAAGTCTTACATAGCACCCTTGGACAGATTAGTGCCATTATCAGTTATAATACTGTGTGGAAAACCAAACCGGAAAATCACCTTCTTGATGAATTGAACCGCCGTGGCTGCATCACACTTACTGACTGGCTCTGCTTCCACCCACTTGGTGAACTTATCAATCGCCACCAAAAGGTGGGTCTTCTTATCCTTGGATCTCTTAAAGGGCCCAACCATATCCAGCCCCCAAGTTGCAAACGGCCAAGTGATTGGAATCATCCTCAATTCTTGAGCCGGTACATGAGCACGCCGTGAGAATTTTTGACAGCCATCACACTTTTTGACCAAGTCTTCAGTATCAGCATGAGCCGTCAGCCAATAGAAGTCGTGACGAAAAGCTTTAGCTACCAAGGACTTTGAACCGATGTGGTGACCACAATCTCCTTCGTGGATCTCACGCAAAACCTCACGGCCTTCTTCAGGAGATACGCAATGCTGCAACGCCCCTGTTACACTGCAATGATGCAATTCTCCATTGACGATAGTCATTGACTTGGACCGCCGGGTTATCTGCCTGGCCAAAGTTTCATCCTCCGGTAACTCGCCCCGGTTCATATACGCCAAATATGGAACCGTCCAATCTGGGATAACATGAAGAGCCGCCACCAACTGAGCCTCCGGATCAGGAACAGTCAAATCCTCCTCTGTAGGTAGCTTGACCGACGGGTTATGCAAAATGTCCAGAAAAACATTGGGTGGAACCGGTTTACGTTGGGAACCCAAACGGCTTAAAGCGTCCACCGCTTCGTTCTTTCGCCGGTCCACATGGTCAACCTGATAACCTTTGAAGTGTCCAACAACAGTATCCACCTCTCGACTATATGCTGCCATGAGCGGGTCCTTGGAATCCCAAGTACCAGACACTTGTTGAGCCACCAGGTCCGAGTCACCAAAGCACTTAACCCGGCTTAAATTCATCTCCTTAGCCATTCGAAGACCATGGAGTAAAGCCTCATATTCAGCTGCATTGTTAGTGCAAGGGAACATTAAACGGAGAACATAACAAAACTTATCACCTCGTGGGGAAGTTAACACGACTCCAGCCCCGAGCCCTCCAATTGCCTGGATCCATCAAAATGAATAGTCCAATAAGTATGATTCGGATTTTCTTCCGGTGCTTGTAACTCTGTCCAGTCATTGATGAAATCCACAAGCGCTTGGGACTTGATTGCCGTGCGAGGCACATATTTTAACCAGTGAGGTCCAAGCTCAATGGCCCACTTGGCAACCCGGCCAGTTGCTTCCCTGTTTTGGATTATATCTCCCAAAGGGGCAGAGGTGACCACAGTGATGGGATGACCCTGAAAATACTGCTTAAGCTTCCGGCTTGCCATGAAAACTCCATACACCAGTTTCTGCCAATGTGGGTACCTCTGTTTGGACTCAATAAGCACCTCGCTGATATAATAAACCGGCCGTTGAACCGGATATTCCTTCCCAGCCTCCTTGCACTCCACCACAATGGCCGCACTGACAACCCGGGCATTAGCAGCCGCATTTAACAACAGCGGCTCTTTATCGACCGGAGCAGCAAGGACAGGTGGCTCTGCTAACTGTTTCTTCAAGTCCTCAAACGCTGCATTAGCAGCATCACTCCAAATAAAATTGTCTGTCTTTTTCATCATATGATATAGAGGGATAGCTTTCTCTCCCAATCGGCTGATAAACCGGCTCAGCGCTGCAATACGACCCGCCAGACGTTGAGCATCATTGGTACACACTGGTTTAGCCAGAGACATAATAGCTTTGATCTTTTCCGGATTAGCTTCAATGCCCCTGTTAGACACTAGAAACCCCAAGAGCTTGCCTGCCGGTACACCAAAAACACACTTGGCCGGATTAAGCATCATCTTATAGACCCGGAGATTATCAAAAGTTTCCTTCAAATCATCTATTAACGTCTCATCCTTTCTGGACTTCACCACAATATCATCCACATAAGCATGAACATTAGGCCCAATTTGATTATGAAGACAATTTTGCACACAACGCTGATAAGTCGCCTGGGCACTCTTGAGCCCAAAAGGCATAGATACATAGCAGAAGGCTCCAAAGGGAGTTATAAAAGCTGTCTTCTCTTGGTCCTTAACTGCCATCTTGATCTGATGATAACCAGAATAAGCATCCAGAAAACTCAAACGCTCACAACCCGCCGTAGCATCAATAATTTGATCGATACGAGGGAGAGCAAAGGGATCAGCTGGACAAGCCTTGTTCAAATCTGTGTAATCCACACACATACGCCAAGTGCCGTTCTTCTTAAGTACTAGCACCGGATTAGCCAACCACTCAGGATGAAATACTTCAATGATAAACCCAGCCGCCAAGAGCCTAGCTACCTCCTCACCAATGGCCTTGCATCTTTCTTCATTGAAGCGGCGGAGAAACTGCTTGACTGGTTTAAACTTGGGATCGATATTAAGAGTGTGCTCAGCGAGTTCCCTCGGTACACCTTGCATGTTAGAAGGTTTCCATGCAAAGATGTCCCGGTTCTCACGGATGAACTCGAGGAGCGCGCTTTCCTATTTCGGATCCAGGTTAGCGCTGATGTTAAACTGCTTGGATGAATCGCCAGGAATAAAATCAACCAGCTTAGTCTCATCAGCCGATTTAAACTTCAAGGCCGGATCATGCTCTGTAGTTGGCTTTTTCAAAGAAGTCATATCCGCCGAATCAACATTGTCCTTGTAGAACTTCAACTCCTCTGTTGCACAAACCGACTCAGCATAGGCCGCATCACCTTTTTCACATTCCAAAGCGATCTTACGGCTCCCATGTACTGTGATGGTCCCCTTATGACCCGGCATTTTGAGCTACAGATAAACATAACAGGGCCTTGCCATGAACTTAGCATAAGTCGGCCGTCCAAACAGGGCATGATACGGGCTCTTGATTTTTACCACTTCAAAAGTCAAGGTATCTGATCTTGAATCATGCTCATCTCCAAAAGCAACCTCCAGAGCTATCTTACCAACTGGATGCGCCGATTTACCAGGCACCACACCATGAAAAACGGTGTTTGACGGTTTAAGATTTTTATCTGTTATCCCCATGCGACGGAAAGTTTCATAATAAAGGATGTTCATACTGCTCCCCCCATCCATGAGCACCTTGGTGAACTTATACCCTCCAACTTGAGGCGCCACCACCAATGCCAGATGACCCGGATTATCAACCCGGGGCGGATGATCCTCTCGACTCCACACAATGGGCTGTTCAGACCAGCGCAAGTAACGGGGCACCACAAGTTCAACGGAGTTCACTACCCTTTTATGAAGCTTCTGATCGCGCTTGCACAGGCTAGTGGTGAAGACATGATACTGCCCACTATTCAACTGCTTCGGGTTGCTCTGGTAACCCGACTGTTGCTGCTGCTGACTCCCCTGATGATTATAACCACCCTGGTTGCCCTGACTGCCCTGATTGCCATACCCGCTTTGATTACCTTGAAATCCTGAGCCAGAACTGCCTCCACCATAACCCGACCCATGAGACCGAGCCCTGAACCACCGGACGGTCCATGATCATATTGGAAAAGATCCGAATTTTTAAACTCCCGCATGATAAAGCAATCCTTCCAGAGGTGAGTAGCTGTCCTTTCTTTCGTCCCGTGCCTTGGGCAAGGCTGATTTAACAGGCGCTCAAGATTGACACCTAATCCTCCACCCCGCGGGGGCTGTTTACCCTTACGACGCTGACCATTATTCTATGTGTTGGTGTTAGCCACAAAATCTAAACTGTTATCCGCTTTACGCTTACCGTTGTTTCCATGGCCCGCCGGGTTATGCTGCTGCCCTTTGGTGCTGCTGCTCTTTTTTCCCTTTCCCGGCTTTTCATCTTCAGACTCAGGGTCCTTGGTACTATCAGAGTCGGCATACTTGACCAGAGCTGCCATAAGCGTCCCCATGTCATTGTAGTGACGCTTGAGCCGTCCCAACTTCAGCTTCAGAGGCGCGAATCGGCAATTGCCTTCCAACGTTAAAAGTGCTGTATCAGCGTTGATGCGGTCCGATGAATGCAAGATTTCTGAAACCCGGCGCACCCAATGGGTTGTCGATTCACCTTCCTCTTGGACACAGGCAGCTAAGCCCACAATTGACATGGGCTGCTTGCACGTGTCTTTGAAATTCTGGATAAACCGGGCCTTTAACTCGGCCCATGACCCAATGGAGTTAGCTGGTAAATTTTTCAGCCAAGTGCGAGCTGTTTCTTCCAACATCATGGTGAAGTATTTAGCACACGCCGCATCATCCACATCCAGCATCTCCATTGCCATCTCATAGCTTTCGATCCATGACTCGGGGGGTAAATCGGCAGTGTAATTGGGCACTTCACATGGACCCTTGAAATCCTTGGGCAGCCGTACATTACGTAGAGCCGGGGTGAGACACGGCACCCCCAAAGAACTGGAGGTAACTCCTGGTTCCACCGAAGTTGTTGGACAAACCGGAGTAAGCTAACGGGCCGCGTACTGCGCTGCTAACTCGGCTTCTCGACGTGCCCTACCATGATCCACCACATCCTGAGCATTAGCACCACCGCCCGCCGGGTTATGCCCTCGAGGCGGGTTACGGTTCCGTGCACTGCTCGACACAGCCAGTTCATCAATACGCCTGTTGTAACTCCGGCTTGGGCGGGGAGTGGAATGAATCCTCTCGCGGCTGTATGAATAAGCCTGCTGCTGAGTCAAGGCTGTCTGAAGGAGCTCTCTAGCCCGCCGTGTCTCAACCGCTACTGGGGACTCGCCTTCGATCGGGAGAGCCGCCAATCATGAAGCGGCGGCGACTATGTTATCCAACGGGTTAGAGTAATGACCTGGAGGCGTTGAGACGTGCTGCGACATGACATTGTTCTGACGAGGCGGATCCATCGGGCGCGGCTGAACCGGCGCCCCCGTTCCAGGTGCCTCCACCCGGTTTACCACTAGCTGGTTACTGGTTCCTGCTCCTGGCGTGTTAAAGAGATTCCTGGCCTCATAAACCGGAGGCAGGTGAGATCGGTATCTTCTCCTCATAACATCATTTGACGCGCTCTGATCCAACATAAGCCGGTAAGCCTGTGCATCCAACTCGGCCCGCTCTGCAGGCATCCTGGTGTCCTCAGCTGCCAGGTCTGTCTTGGCCTGAGCTATCTGATCCTTTACCTTCGCAACTTCTGCGTTGTGCTGATCCTGATCCGCCGGATTAACCTCAGCCGCCAGCAGCGTTGCCAAAGTGTCGAATAAATCGGACAAAATCTGAGCCAGCGGTCGCGCAGGGCCTCCTGCCCCGGCTGCTGTCGCCGCTGCTGACCCAGAGATCATCGCTGCTGCAGTCGAAGAGTGCTGCGTAGGCTGTGTACCGGCTATGAAGATCGCAACCCGGCTCGGCGGATCGAAGGGGTCTGGAATACTGTCACCATCGGAACAGCCCCCAAACCGTCCATCTTGCACTTGGTACAATGACTCGGTCTCTCCGGTAGATGACTCGTCATCAGAGTAAACGACATTTTCACCACCAGATGCCGATCTATCCTCAGATTCCGCTCCGTGGATAACTCCCACGAAGGCACGTTTCATAGCAGGCTGAACCCGGGCGGGTCTCGCACGCTGAGCTGTTTCGACGATGTCGGTGCAGATGTCCAGCTCAGGGCCCGGTTCGCCGATCTTGCCAATGAAGACGTGAATGCCGCCGAAGGGGACCCGGTACCCGTACTCAATTAAGCCGGCCTCGGGGCCCCAGCCTGCGTTGTCGATGTAGAGCTTGCCGCGACGACTCTTGGTCATCCGGCCCACAGCGTATCCCTTGAGCCCTTCGAAGCTGCCCTCTAAGAACTCGAAACCATCATGCGATAGACCCACGGTGGGCGGCAACTGTCGTGGTTTTGTCACTGCAGATGTCCTAGTGCGAGGACTTAATCGTGGAGCCATCGCGACGGGTTAACTTAAAGGGGTTAAAGCGGGACAAAGGACGCAAGGAGTTTATACTGGTTCGGCCCCTTGCAGTGAAGGTAAAGGCCTAATCCAGTTGATGTGGAATTGCTAGGGTTTCGATGACCAGGGAGCGAATCCGCTTGACTTGGCTCTCGAGTTGTTGTTTGTTGTTCCTAAACCGCCGCCGGGTCGTCCCTTTATATACACAGGTTGACGCCCGGTGGTTCACAGAATCCCGGCCGGCTCATAAACGTGTCCGGCTCGGTTTCTACCCTTTCTTATCTTACAACACAAGTCAACTACCATATGGCGGTTTACCTCTACGGGCCCTAATCCGCCTTTGGGCTTCTGGGCCTTCTTGTTAATCTCCTCCGTAAAGCGCCATATTCCTTGTCTTCATGGGCTTCAATATGGATAACTCATTACAGGTATAACCCGACCCCTCCTGGGCAATTTATACTCAGTAGTTATATCCCCAACTGTTGGCAAGACGACCATGTGATGACACGTTGATAGAGATCAAGATGATCGAGATCATGGTGTCATGCCGGTGACGATAGAGATCATGACGGTACTTTGGAGATGGAGATCAAAGGCGCAAGATGATCATGGCCATATCATCTCACATATTTTGATTGCATGTGATGTTTATCCTTTATGCATCTTATTTTGCTTAGTTCGGCGGTAGCATTATAAGATGATCTCTCACTAAATTTCAAGGTATAAGTGTTCTCCCTGAGTATGCACCTTTGCGACAGCTCGTCGTGCCGAGACACCACGTGATGATCGGGTGTGATAAGCTCTACGTTCACATACAACGGGTGCAAGCCAGTTTTGCACACGCAGAATACTCGGGTTAAACTTGACGAGCCTAGCATATGCAGATATGGCCTCGGAACACTAAGACCGAAAGGTCGAGCGTGAATCATATAGTAGATATGATCAACATAGTGATGTTCACCATTGAAAACTACTCCATCTCACGTGATGATCGGACATGGTTTAGTTGATATGGATCATGTGATCACTTAGATGATTAGAGGGATGTCTGTCTAACTGGGAGTTCTTAAGTAATTTGATTAATTGAACTTTAATTTATCATGAACTTAGTACCTGATAGTATTTTGCATGTCTATGTTGTTGTAGATAGATGGCCCGTGCTGTTGTTCCGTTGATTTTTAATGCGTTTCTTGAGAAAGCAAAGTTGAAAGATGATGGTAGCAATTACACGGACTGGGTCCGTAACTTGAGGATTATCCTCATTGCTGCACAGAGGAATTATGTCCTGGAAGCACCGCTAGGTGCCAAACCCGCTGCAGGAGCAACGCCAGATGTTATGAACGTCTGGCAGAGCAAAGCTGATGACTACTCGATAGTTCAGTGTGCCATGCTTTACGGCTTAGAACCGGGACTTCAACGACGTTTTGAACGTCATGGAGCATATGAGATGTTCCAGGAGTTGAAGTTAATATTTCAAGCAAATGCCCGGATTGAGAGATATGAAGTCTCCAATAAGTTCTACAGCTGCAAGATGGAGGAGAATAGTTCTGTCAGTGAGCATATACTCAAAATGTCTAGGTATAACAATCACTTGATTCAACTGGGAGTTAATCTTCCGGATGATAGTGTCATTGACAGAATTCTTCAATCACTGCCACCAAGCTACAAGAGCTTCGTGATGAACTATAATATGCAAGGGATGGATAAGACAATTCCCGAGCTCTTCACGATGCTAAAGGCTGCGGAGGTAGAAATCAAGAAGGAGCATCAAGTGTTGATGGTCAACAAGACCACCAGTTTCAAGAAAAAGGGTAAAGGGAAGAAGGGGAACTTTAAGAAGAACGGCAAGCAAGTTGCTGCTCAAGTGAAGAAGCCCAAGTCTGGACCTAAGCCTGAGACTGAGTCCTTCTACTGCAAAGGGACTGGTCACTGGAAGCGGAACTGCCCCAAGTATTTGGCGAATAAGAAGGATGGCAAAATGAACAAAGGTATATTTGATATACATGTTATTGATGTGTACTTTACTAGTGTTTATAGCAACCCCTCGGTATTTGATACTAGTTCAGTTGCTAAGAGTAGTAACTCGAAACGGAAGTTGCAAAATAAACAGAGACTAGTTAAGGGCGAGGTGACGATGTGTGTTGGAAATGATTCCAAGGTTGATAAGATCACCATCGCACACTCCTTTTACCTTCGGGATTAGTGTTGAACCTAAAATAAATGTTATTTGGTGTTTGCGTTAAGCATGAATATGATTGTATCATGTTTATTGCAATACGGTTATTCATTTAAGTCAAAGAATAATTGTTGTTCTACTTACATGAATAAAAAAATCTTTTATGGTCATACACTCAATGTAAATGGTTTGTTGAATCTCGATCGTAGTGATACACATATTCATAAATATTGAAGCCAAAAGATGCAAATTAATAATGATAGTGCAACTTATTTGTGGCACTGCCGTTTAGGTCATATTGGTGTTAAGCGCATGAAGAAACTCCATGCCAATGGACTTTTGGAATCACTTGATTATGAATCATTTGATGCTTGCGAACCATGCCTCATGGGCAAGATGACTAAAACTCCGTTCTCCGGAACAATGGAGCGAGCCACGGACTTATTGGAAATAATACATACCGATGTATGCGGTCCGATGAGTGTTGAGGCTCACGGCGGGTATCATTGTTTTCTGACCTTCACAGATGATTTGAATAGATATGTGTATATGTACTTGATGAAACACAAGTCTGAAACACTTGAAAAGTTCAAAGATTTTCAGAGTGAAGTAGAGAATCATCATAAAAGGAAAATAAAGTTTCTACGATCTGATCGTAGAGGCAAATATTTGAGTTACGAGTTTGGCCTTCAATTAAAACAATGTGGAATAGTTTCACAAACTCATGCCACCTGGAACACCACAGCATAATGGTGTGTCCGAACGTCATAACCGTACTTTATTGGATATAGTGCAATCTGTGATGTCTCTTACCGATTTACCACTATCGTTTTGGGGTTATGCATTAGAGACAGCTGCATTCATGTTAAATAGGCACCATCTAAATACGTTGAGACGACACCTTATGAACTGTGGTTTGGCAAGAAAACCAAGTTGTCATTTCTTAAAGTTTGAGGCTGCGATGCTTATGTGAAAAAGCTTCAACCTGATAAGCTCGAACCCAAATCAGAGAAATTTGTCTTCACAGGATACCCAAAAGAGACTGTTGGGTACACCTTCTATCACAGATCCGAAGGCAAGATCTTTGTTGCTAAGAATGGATCCTTTCTGGAGAAGGAGTTTCTCTCGAAAGAAGTGAGTGGGAGGAAGGTAGAACTTGATGAGGTAATTGTACCTTCTCCTGAATTGGAAAGTATTTCTTCATTGAAATCAGTTCAAGTGATGCTTACACCAATTAGTGAGGAAGTTAATGATGATGATCATGAAGCTTCGGATCAAGTTACTACCGAACCTCGTAGGTCAACCAGAGTACGTTCCGCACCAGAGCGGTACGGTAATCCTATTCTGGAGTTCATGTTTCTTGACCATGACGAACCTACGAACTATGAGGAAGCGACGATGAGCCCAGATTCCACGAAATTGCTTGAGGCCATGAAATTTGAGATGGGATCCATGTATGAGAACAAAGTGTGGACTTTGGTTGACTTGCCCGATGATCGGCAAGCCATAGAAAATAAATGGATCTTCAAGAGGAAGACGGACGCTGATAGTAGTGTTACTATCTACAAAGCTAGACTTGTCGAAAAAGGTTTTTGACAAAGTTCAAGGTGTTGACTACGATGAGATTTTCTCACTCGTAGCGATGCTTAAGTCTTTCCAAATCATGTTAGCAAATTGCCACATTTTATGAAATCTAGCAAATGGATGTCAAAACTACATTCCTTAATGGATTTCTTAAAGAAGAGTTGTATATGATGCAACCAGAAGGTTTTGACGATCCTAAAGGTGCTAACAAAATGTGCAAGCTCCAGCGATCCATCCATGGACTGGTGCAAAGCATCCCAGAGTTGGAATATACGCTTTGATGAGTTGATCAAAGCATACAGTTTTATACAGACTTGCGATGAAGCCTGTATTTACAAGAAAGTGAGTGGGAGCACTACAACCTTTATGATAAGTATATGTGAATGCCATATTGTTGATCGGAAATGATGTAGGATTGTCTAGAAAGCATAAAAGGAGTGTCTGAAAGGAGTTTTTCAAAGAAAGACCTGAAGCTGCTTACATATTGAGCATCAAGATCTATAAAGACGCTTGATAAGTTTTTTCAATGAGTACATACCTTGACAAATTTTTGAAGTAATTCAAAATGGAACAGTCAAAGGAGTTCTTGCCTGTATTGCAAGGTGTGAAATTGAGTAAGACTCAAAGCCCGACCACGACAGAAGATAGAAAGAGAATGAAAGTCATTCCCTATGCCTCAGCCATAGGTTCTATAAAGTATGCCATGCTGTGTACCAGATCTATTATATACCCTACACTGAGTTTGACAAGGGAGTACAATAGTGATCTAGGAGTAGATCACTGGACAGCGGTCAAAATTATCCTTAGTGGAATAAGGATATGTTTCTCGATTATGGAGGTGACAAAAGGTTCGTCGTAAAGGGTTACGTCGATGAAAGTTTTGACACTGATCCAGATGACTCTAAGTCTCAATCTGGATACATATTGAAAGTGGGAGCAATTAGCTAGAGTAGCTCCGTGCAGAGCATTGTTGACATAGAAATTTGCAAAATACATACAGATCTGAATATGGTAGACCCATTGACTAAACTTCTCTCACAAGCAAAACATGATCACACCTTAGTACTCTTTGGGTGTTAATCACATGGCGATGTGAACTAAGATTACTGACTCTAGTAAACCCTTTGAGTGTTGGTCACATGGCGATGTGAACTATGGGTGTTAATCACATGGTGATGTGAACTATTGGTGTTAAATCACATGGCGATGTGAACTAGATTATTGACTCTAGTGCAAGTGGGATACTGAAGGAAATATGCCCTAGAGGCAATAATAAAGTTATCATTTATTTCCTTATTTCATGATAAATGTTTATTATTCATGCTAGAATTGTATTAACCAGAAACTTAGTACATGTGTGAATACATAGACAAACAAAGTGTCACTAGTATGCCTCTACTTGACTAGCTTGTTGAATCAAAGATGGTTAAGTTTCCTAGCCATAGACATGAGTTTTCATTTGATTAACAGGATCACATCATTAGAGAATGATGTGATTGACTTGACCCATTCCGTTAGCTTAGCATTTGATCGTTTAGTATATTGCTATTGCTTTCTTCATGACTTATACATGTTCCTATGACTATGGGATTATGCAACTCCCGAATACCGGAGGAACACTTTGTGTGCTACCAAACGTCACAACGTAACTGGGTGATTTTAAAGGTGCTCTACAGGTGTCTCCGATGGTACTTGTTGAGTTGGCATAGATCGAGATTAGGATTTGTCACTCCGATTGTCGGAGAGGTATCTCTAGGCCCTCTCGGTAATGCACATCACTATAAGCCTTGCAAGCAATGTAACTAATGAGTTAGTTGCGGGATGATGCATTACGGAACGAGTAAAGAGACTTGCCGGTAACGAGATTGAACTAGGTATTGAGATACCGACGATCGAATATCGGGCAAGTAACATACCGATGACAAAGGGAACAACGTATGTTGTTATGCGGTTTTACCGATAAAGATCTTCGTAGAATATGTAGGAACCAATATGAGCATCCAGGTTCCGCTATTGGTTATTGACCGGAGACGTGTCTTGGTCATGTCTACATAGTTCTCGAACCCGTAGGGTCCGCACGCTTAACGTTCGGTGATGATCGGTAATATGAATTTATGTGTTTTGATGTACCGAAGGTAGTTCGGAGTCCCGGATATGATCACGGACATGACGAGGAGTCTCGAAATGGTCGAGACATAAAGATCAATATATTGGATGACTATGTTTGGACTTCGGAAGGGTTCCGGATGAGTTCGGACAAATACCGGAGTACCGGGGGGGTTACCGGAACCCCCCCGGGAGTGCAATGGGCCTCATGGGCCCTGGTGAAGAGAGGAAGGGGCGGCCAGGGCAGGCCGCGCGCCCCCTCCCCCTCTAGTCCGAATTGGACAAGGAAGGGGGTGCCCTCCTTTTTCCTTCCCCCTCTCTCCTCCTTCCTTCCCTCCTACTCCTACTCTTGGAAGGGGGGGATCCTACTCCCGGTGGGAGTAGGACTCCTCCAGGGCGCGCCATAGGAGGGCCGGCCCTCCCCCTCCTCCACTCCCTTATATACGGGGGAAGGGGGCACCCCATAGACACATAAGTTGATCATTGAGCTTTTAGCCGTGTGCGGTGCCCCCCTCCACCATAATCCACCTCGGTCATATCGTAGCGGTGCTCAGGCGAAGCCCTGTGTCGGTAGCTTCATCAACACCGTCATCATGCCGTCGTGCTGACGGAACTCTCCCTCGAAGCTCTACTGGATCGTGAGTTCGTGGGACGTCACCGAGCTGAACGTGTGTAGATCGCGGAGGTGCCGTACGTTCGGTACTAGGATCGGTCGATCATGAAGATGTACGACTACATCAACCGCGTTGTCATAACGCTTCCGCTTATGGTCTACGAGGGTACGTGGACGACACTCTTCCCTCTCGTTGCTATGCATCACCATGATCTTGCGTGTGCGTAGGAAAATTTTGAAATTACTACATTCCCAAACAATATTAGCATTACCTGACGGTACAAGAAGGCTAGTGCCGCTGACCCCCAAATCCACTTAACATCCCAGTTACGAAGAGGGTCCAAGAACATCCACGAGGCTGTGTCTCCCGTGCTATCAGGAAACACCACTTGGGTCAAAATATACATAAGTAAGCCCTGGCGTACCTCTCCATAACAGCCGGACTGTTATTCTCTGGGCACTCGTAAAAATGTTCTTGTAGCCACGAGAACAAAACACCGGATGGCCTAGGATCCTTCTTTGTTTCATGAATCCACGGGGGAGGTTCAACACCAACCAAACCTGCAACCCTTTGTCGCCACCCCTCAGACTTCACCTTCCCGGTAAGAGCCCTGCCCTCGATCGGAAGCCCGGAGATCATCGCAATATCCTCCAAAGTGACGGCCATCTCACCAAGAGCAAGGTGAAAAGAGTGTGTCTCTAGCCTCCAACGGTCTGTAAGGGCGGTAATGGCCATCGAGTTCAGCCATGGTGGTGTGCCTTTAAAGTTGAGCACAAACTGGAGAAGATCCATTCTTCTAAAATGAGGCTCGTAGCGACGGTCATACTTCAGGGAGTCACGTGGGTTGTGGCCTCTCAACCGAAGTATTGGAGGAACCTACAAAAAACACATGCACAATTTATATACTTCTCTAAACTACTGACAATATGAGAATCAACCATGTAGATACATAATTATCTCCCCTCTTTCCACTAGCACAACACGATGCTTCTCCTCGTAATAATCATCAAGACCGAGATATTTATCCGGCTCAAATATCCTACAAAATAAGGTCAATGGATTCGTTATGATATATGCTTTAAATTATGACCACTTCATTTACAAAATCATGTGAGAAACTACTACAAATTATCCCAAAGATACAAATCACGAACCACATTACCAACACCAATTTTTTTCAACCTATTTATGAACAAATAATAGGTTCAACCTAATCCAAAATAATGGTCTATCTCAAAATACAATACTACACAAGTTCACTAAGAATACTTCAACACAAGAAGTACCTATCTTCTTTCTAAACATAATCTAACTAAATATTCATCAAACAAATCACTAATAACTCGTCTTAGGGTTCCACCATGTTTGAAAAAAAGCATCTACATAAGCCAATCTTAATTGAAAATAAATGGAAGATTGGGCAGAGAATACCTCAAGCAACTCGGGGATGCTCCGATCTACTCGTCTTGATGGTCAAAATAGCAGATTTGTGAGGGATTTGGTGAAGAAGAGGGGAGGGGCGGCCGCCAGTTCCTCGCTAGACGAACTGCCCGAGCGGGGCTAAGATGGGCTGGGTCAGGCCCCCGTGGCCCCGCACGCATTACTTCATACAGGGCAGAAATGCCAGGGACTTTGGCATTTCTGATGTGCCACGTCAGCGAAATCAGCGGGTTCGGGCTGACCGTGGGCCAGGGCAGAAATGCTAGCTGCCTCGGCATTTCCATGTTGCCCAGAAACGCTAGCTAGTTCGGCATTTCATGTTGACCAGAAATGTTGTGGGCTCTGGCAATTCTAAAAGGGTCAAATCGTGAAATACTTTTGTGTCCGGTTCAGTTTGCGACGATAAACGCTGACAAGGTCAGAACAGTGATTTTGGCCTAGAAAATCCTGAAAAACACGATCCCACAAAACCAATTTCGGATTCCCAATAATTGATTTAGGGCATTTGTATCGTTCGAGGCTGCGCGGTACCGCAAACCAATTATTCGGGTTTTAACAAATTCATAATTTTGAATAACATAAACTTAATACAACAGTAATATAAATCTTTCTCGAATACGCATGAGTGTGCATATCATCTTGTATAGAAGAAGGGGGGGGGAATCCCGACCACCGTTGATGTTACATAGAGTTAAATGCTACAACAACATCAACACAATGCATACAACCCAACGCTCCACCTACAGAACACGGAATACCGGACTATTCACTGTCTGCCAACCCCACGAGAAGTTCAAACGTGTTATCTACTTCACCCTTTAACAGGCTCGCCTGCTGCCAAGCTCTACCCTCCGTGACGACACGCCTAACTACCACCTCCAACAATGGGGAAGCGCCGTCGAAGACAATTGCATTCCTGTGCTTCCAAAGCTCCCAAAGCCCGAGGGTGAGAAGCGCCCTCAACTCCTTCGGCTTGTGCACACCTGACGTTCTCGCTACACACCAATCCTTGAGGGTGTCTTGGGCCGTTGGGGACCACTGCGATTTCCCTAAGGCCGAGCACAGAGTTCTCCACATTGTTCTAGCGAACACACACGTCATAAGGATGTGGTCAGTGGTTTCCTCCTCCTGATCACAAAACAAGCATGCATCCTGGTGAGGGAGACCGCGTCTGGCAAGCTAGTCCGAAGTCCAGCATCTGTTTCTCATGGCCAGCCAGGTGAAGAAGCGGCACTTCAGGGGTGCCCTAGATCGCCAGCAAAAATCCGCCGTCGGTGCCACCTCCCTACCAGCGAACAGTGCAGCATAGGCGGATCAGACCAAGAACTGACCGTTCGGTTCCCAAGCCCAAGATATGGAGTCGGGGACCTAGTCCTGGAGCTGGACCCCTTGCAATCGCTGCAGACCTCAAGATAATCCATCAGAGCTTCATATGCCATGTCAGGGCTGATGTCACGAGTCCAGGAACCAAGCGAGATGGCCTCATGAGCCATACGTGTGGTCTTTGCTTGCTTCGAGACCCTCTCGTAGATTCCAGGTGCAAACTCCTGTATCTGCAGCCCATGTAGCCAACGGTCTTCCCAAAAGAGAGTTGCCTTCCCATTCCCTACTGTCACCTTAGTAGCTGCTGCAACTATCGCTAGAGATGCCTTGGGAAGAGCAATCTTGAACTCTGCCCAAGGTCGATCTCGATCCACCCGACGTAACCAGGCTCAACGAGCTTGCATAGCGACATTGAGCCACCTGAGGCACGAAATTCCAAGGCCTCCTGCCCATCATGGCATGCACACCTCCTCCCAAGCCACAGAGCAGTGCCCTCCATTAGCTTGAGCTTTGCGACACCACAGGAAACCTCTGATTATCTTGTTCATCGCCCCTATCGTCTTCATGGGTAAGTCCAAAGCGGGCATCACATGCAGAGGGATCGAACAGAGCACCGAAGGACCAATACAAGTCTGCCACTCTTTGGTAGGGTCACTGCCTTCCAGGTGGGCAAGCGAGTAGCCAGTTGCTCCACCAATCCACTTAGTTGTGCCGCCGAAGGTTTCTTAAGACATAGGGGAAGACCGAGATACTTGCA
The DNA here is from genome assembly GCF_018294505.1 of Triticum aestivum. Taxonomy (NCBI): domain Eukaryota; kingdom Viridiplantae; phylum Streptophyta; class Magnoliopsida; order Poales; family Poaceae; genus Triticum; species Triticum aestivum. Next base: position 346,268,476 of record NC_057799.1, read on the forward strand.
TCGAAAGGATCCAATGCTGCATCCCAGGATACCCTCAACACGTGCCACCTCTTCCTCCGAGCATCGTATTGGCATAGCCGAAGTTTTTTGCATATTAACCCGAAGGCCGGACGCCACTCCATACATCTCCAAGATCCTTGTTGTGGTTGTCAGTTCGAGGTCCACCGACTTGAGGAAAACGATCACATCATCCGTGAAGATCGACATGCGGTGCTCAAATCCCGCGCGCGCCAGTGGAGTCAGAATGCCGAACTCTGAGGCCATCTTGAAGAGACGGTGCAATGGCTCCATAATGAGGATGAATATCATCAGCGATAACAGTCCACCTTGGCACAGTCCGCAACAGTTGAAGATCGGGGCCCCGGGCACCCCATTCACCTTCATACGAGTAGTCGAAGTAGAGAGGAGTCCCACAATCCATGATAGCCATGATACGTCTCCAACATATCTATAATTTTTATTGTTCCATGCTATTATATTATCTGTTTTGGATGTTTAATGGGCTTTAATATGCTCTTCTATATTATTTTTGGGACTAACCTATTAACCGAAGGCCCGGTGCAAATTACTGTTTTTTTGCCTATTTCAGTGTTTGCAAAAAAGGAATATCAAATGGAATCCAAACGGAACGAAACCTTCGCGAGGATCTTTCTTGGAACAAACGCAACCCAGGAGACTTGGAGTGGAAGTCGAGGAAGAAACGAGGCGGCCACGAGGTAGGAGGCCGCGCCCCCCGCCCTCATGGGCCCCTCGTAGCTCCACCGACCTACTTCTTTCGCCTATATATACTCTTATACCCTGAAACCATCCAGGGGAGCCACGAAACCACTTTTCCACCGCAGCAACCTTTTGTAACCGTGAGATCCCATCTTGGGGCCTTTTTTGGCGATCTGCCGGAGGGGGATTCGATCAAGGAGGGCTTCTACATCAACACCATAGCCTCTCCGATGATGTGTGAGTAGTTTACCACAGACCTTCGGGTCCATAGTTATTAGCTAGATGGCTTCTTCTCTCTCTTTGGATCTCAATACAAAGTTCTCCTCGATTTTCTTGGAGATCTATTCGATGTAATACTTTTTGCGGTGTGTTTGCCGAGATCCGATGAATTGTGGGTCAAGATTATCTATGAACAATATTTGGTTCTTCTCTGAATTCTTATATGCATGATTTAATATCTTTTCAAGTCTCTTCGAATTATTGGTTTAGTTTGGCCTACTAAATTGATCTTTCTTGCAACGGGAGAAGTGCTTAGCTTTGGGTTCAATCTTGCGGTGCTCGATCCCAGTGACAGAAAGGGAAACGACACGTATTGTATTGTTGCCATCGAGGATAAACAGATGGGGTTTATATGATATTGTTTGAGTTTATCCCTCTACATCATGTCATCTTGCCTAATGCGTTACTCCGTTCTTATGAACTTAATACTCTAGATGCATGCTGGATAGCGGTCGATGTGTGGAGTAATAGTAGTAGATGCAGAATCATTTCGCTCTACTTGACACGGACGTGATGCCTATGTTCATGATCATGCCTAGATATTCTCATAACTATGCGCTTTTCTATCAATTGCTCGACAGTAATTTGTTCACCCACCGTAATATATGCTATCTTGAGAGAAGACACTAGTGAAACCTATGGCCCCCGGGTCGATTTTTACATCATATAAGTTTCCGATCTATAATTCTAATTTACTATTTATTTTGCAATCTTTATTTTCCAATCTATACAACAAAAATATTTATCTTATTATCTTTATCAGATCTCACTTTTGCAAGTGGCCGTGAAGGGATTGACAACCCCTTTATCGCGTTGGTTGCAAGGTTCTTGATTGTTTGTGCAGGTACTAGGCGACTTGCGTGTAGTCTCCTACTGGATTGATACCTTGGTTGTCAAAAACTGAGGGAAATACTTACCCTACTTTGCTGCATCAGCCTTTCCTCTTCAAGGGAAAACCAACGCATGCTCAAGAGGTAGCAAGAAGGATTTCTGGCGCCGTTGCTGGGGAGATCTACGCCAAGCCAAGACATACCAAGTACCCACCATAAACTCTTCTCCCTCGCATTACATTATTTGCCATTTGCCTCTCGTTTTCCTCTCCCCCACTTCACCTTTGCCTTTTCTTCGCCTTCTTCCCGTATGTGTTTTTATTTGTGTTTCCATGTGCCTTCTATTTGCTTGCATCTTTGCTTGCTAAAAATCTTTTGATATGGATCCACTTAAAGTGTTCTACTTGGATCATCTTCGATCTATATGTGCTCGTGCTGAAACCCCAACTAGTTTAGTTGAGGGAAAGTCTTTAGATGAGCATGCTCATTTTGTGTGTCATCGTTTGTCTGAAAAGGGGAAGCTCTTATGGTATTAAATAAATAGTTTGCTATGCTATGCTTGGAATCTTTGTGAAATTTATGACTTTACTTGTTGCTCTAAGGACCCTAAAAAGCACCTTCCCTACCTATGTGAGTTTAATGATAATGAAATCTTATCTTCTTATGCAAAGGGTGTTTATAGTTACTATGATATCGAACAAATTGAAGAATTTGTTGTTTTTAAGGGTGCTTATGAAGTTGCTTCTTTGATTGAAAAGTATGATATTACTCTCTACAAATCTGAAAATTTTGACATACTTAATTATTGCTATGAAAACTATGCCCATAATGTCTATGTCAAAGAACTTATGACCGTTGCTTTGGAAGAAAATAATGATATGCATGAATCTATAGATAATTGTGATTCCGATGATTTGATTGAAATATCCCTTGATGAACATGATGCTTGCTATTCTTGTGGCCATGACGCCAATATTTATGAAGACGAATTTGCCATAGTTCCTTATGTTAAACATGAGATCGTTGCTATTGCACCCATACTTGATAGTTCCTTCGATGAAAAGCATGATTGCAATAATCTTATGATAAATTCTCTTGATGTCAATTGTGCTAATAATATGCAAAGCCCTAAGCTTGGGGATGCTAGTTTTGCTATGTCTACTACTTGTTGCAATGATCATGATTGGGGTGATTCTTCTTATGATCTTGAAAATTTATTTAAGACCCATGATGAATATGAGATTAATAATAGTGTTCGCAATAATATTGAAAGTGGGTTTGGAAGAGTGTCAACTTTAGATCCCACATATTTGGAGAATGTTCAATCTTATGGTATTCTTGATAAAAGTGGGTTTGGAGAGGTCATGACTTTAGTTAATGATAATCCCACTATTTTGGGAGTGTCAACTTCGCATGCATGTGGATTTGTGTTGAGAATATGTTATGTGATAGCTATTTTGTTGAATTTGCCTATGATCCTACATGTAATTATTATGAGAGAGGAAAATATGGTTGTATAAATTTTTATCTTACTAAATTACCTCTCGTCATGTTGAGATTGCTATCGTCTCTTTCTTTTTCCTTGCATAGGCTAATTTTTGCTTGCTATGATAATTTGTTTGCTTATAAAATGCCTATGCATAGGAAGTATGTTAGACTTAGATGCATTTATCACATGTTCTATGATGCTCCCTTTGTGCTTTAATTCTTGACTTTGATGTGAGCATCATTGAAATCTTAATGCCTAGCTAAAAGGGCTTTAAACAATAGCGCTTGTTGGGAGGCAACCCAATTCTATTTTTCCCTTGATTTTTGTTCTTGTTTAGTAATAAATAATTCATATAGCCTCTGTTAAGATGTGGTTTTATGTTTTAATTAGTGTTTGTGCCAAGTAGAACCTTTGGGAAGACATGGGTGAAGTCTTTGCGATCTTGCTGTAAAAAACAGAAACTTTAGCGCTCACGAGATTAGCTACCATTTTTTACTGGAGAGTGATTTTAGGTTGATTATTTTTTCAGATGATTAATAGACAAATTCCTCACGTCCACCAATTTATTTCAGAATTTTTGGAGTTCCAGAAGTGTTCTTTTGATACAGATTACTACAGACTGTTCTGTCTTTGACAGATTCTGTTTTTCGTGTGTTCTTTGCTTATTTTGATGAATCTATGGCTAGTATCGGGGGGTATGAACCATAGAGAAGTTGGAATACAGTAGGTTTAACACCAATATAAATAAAGAATGATTTCATTACATTACCTTAAAGTGGTGATTTGTTTTCTTATACTAACGGAGCTCATGAGATTTTCTGTTGAGTTTTGTGTTGTGAAGTTTTCAAGTTTTTGAGTAAAGATTTGATGGATTTTGGAACAAGGAGTGGCAAGAGCCTAATCTTGGGGATGCCCAAGGCACCCCAAGGTAAAATTCAAGGACAACCAAAAGCCTAAGCTTGGGGATGCCCCGGAAGGCATCCCCTCTTTCGTCTTCGTCTATCGGTAACTTTACTTGAGGCTATATTTTTATTCACCACATGATATGTGTTTTGCTTGGAGCGTCTTGTATGATTCGAGTCTTTGCTTTTTAGTTTACCACAATCATCCTTGCTGTATACACCTTTTGGAGAGACACACATGAATCGGAATTTATTAGAATACTCTATGTGCTTCACTTATATCTTTTGAGCTAGATAATTTTGCTCTAGTGCTTCACTTATATCTTTTTAGAGCACGGTGGTGGTTTTATTTTATATAAATTATTGATCTATCATGCTTCACTTATATTATTTTGAGAGTCTTTTAGAACAGCATGGTAATTTGCTTTGGCTATAAAATTAGTCCTACTATGATAGGCATCCAAGATGGGTATAATAAAAAGTTTCATATAGAGTGCATTGAATACTATGAGAAGTTTGATACTTGATGATTGTTTTGAGATATGAAAATGGTAATATTAGAGTCATGCTAGTTGAGTAATTGTGAATTTTAGAAATACTTGTGTTGAGGTTTGCAAGTCCCGTAGCATGGACGTATGGTAAACGTTGTGTGACAAATTTGAAGCATGAGGTGTTTCTTTGATTGTCCTCCTTATGAGTGGCGGTCGGGGATGAGCGATGGTCTTTTCCTACCAATCTATCCCCCTAGGAGCATGCACACAATGCTTGGTTTTGATGACTTGTAGATTTATGCAATAAGTATATGAGTTCATCATGACTAATGTTGAGTCCATGGATTATACGCACTCTCACCCTTCCATCATTGCTAGCCTCTTCGGTACCGTGCATTGCCCTCTCTCACCTTGAGAGTTGGTGCAAACTTCGCCGGTGCATCCAAACCCCGTGATATGACACGCTCTATCACACATAAACTTACTTATATCTTCCTCAAAACAGCCACCATACCTACCTATTATGGCATTTCCATAGCCATTCCGAGATATATTGCCATGCAACTTTCCACCGTTCCGTTTATTATGACACGCTTCATCATTGTCATATTGCCTTGCATGATCATGTAGTTGACATCATATTTGTGGCAAGGCCACCATGCATAAATTTTCATACATGTCACTCTTGATTCATTGCCTATCCCGGTACACTGTCGGAGGCACTCATATAGAGTCATATTTTGTTCTAGTATCGAGTTGTAATCCTTGAGTTGTAAATAAATAGAAGTGCGATGATCATCATTGTTAGAGCATTGTCCCATATGAGGAAATAAAAAAAAGAGAAAGTCCAAATAAAAAAAGAAAGGCCAAAAAAAGAGAAAGGCCAAATAAAAAAAAGAGAAAGGCCCAAAAAATGAGAGAAAAAGAGAGAAGGGACAATGCTACTATCCTTTTTTCCACACTTGTGCTTCAAAGCAGCACCATGATCTTCATGATAGAGAGTCTCTTATATTGTCACTTTCATATACTAGTGGGAATTTTTCATTATAGAACTTGGCTTGTATATTCCAACAATGGGCTTCCTCAAATGCCTGATACGTCTCCAACGTATCTATATTTTTTGATTTCTCCATGCTATATTATCTACTATTTTGGACATTATTGGGCTTTATTATTCACTTTTATATTATTTTTGGGACTAACCTATTAACCGGAGGCCCAGCCCAGAATTGCTGTTTTTTGCCTATTTCAGAGTTTCGCAGAAAAGGAATATCAAATGGAGTCCAAACGGAATGAAACCTTCGGGAACGTGATTTTTAGAACGAATATGATCCAGGAGACTTGGACCCTACGTCAGGAAATAAAGGAGGAGGCCACGAGGTAGGGGGCGCGCCCTCCACCCTCGTGGGCCCCTGTTGCTCCACCAACGTAGTCCTTCCTCCTATATATACCTACGTACCCCAAACGATCAGATACGGAGCCAAAAACCTAATTCCACCGCCGCAACCTTCTGTACCCACGAGATCCCATCTTGGGGTCTGTTCCGAAGCTCCGCCGGAGGGGGCATCGATCACGGAGGTCTTCTACATCAACACCATAGCCCCTCCGATGAAGTGTGAGTAGTTTACCTTAGACCTTCGGGTCCATAGTTATTAGCTAGATGGCTTCTTCTCTCTTTTTGGATCTCAATACAATGTTCTCCCCCTCTCTCGTGGAGATCTATTCGATGTAATCTTCTTTTGCGGTGTGTTTGTTGAGACCGATGAATTGTGGGTTTATGATCAAGTTTATCTATGAACAATATTTGAATCTTCTTCTGAATTCTTTTATGTATGATTGGTTATCTTTGCAAGTCTCTTCGAATTATCAGTTTGGTTTGGCCTACTAGATTGATCTTTCTTGCAATGGGAGAAGTGCTTAGCTTTGGGTTCAATCTTGCGGTGTCCTTTCCCAGTGACAGTAGGGGCAGCAAGGCACGTATTGTATTGTTGCCATCGAGGATAACAAGATGGGGTTTTGATCATATTGCATGAATTTATCCCTCTACATCATGTCATCTTGCTTAAGGCGTTACTCTGTTCTTATGAACTTAATACTCTAGATGCATGCTAGATAGCGGTCGATGTGTGGAGTAATAGTAGTATATGCAGGCAGGAGTCGGTCTACTTGTCTCGGACGTGATGCCTATACATGATCATACCTAGATATTCTCATAATTATGCTTAATTCTGTCAATTGCTCAACAGTAATTTGTTCACCCACTGTAAAATACTTATGCTCTTGAGAGAAGCCACTAGTGAAACCTATGGCCCCCGGGTCTATCTTCATCATATTAATCTTCCAATACTTAGTTATTGACTTTGCTTTTATTTTACTTTGCATATTTATCACAAAAATACCAAAAATATTATCCTATCATATCTATCAGATCTCACTCTCGTAAGTGACCGTGTAGGGATTGACAACCCCTTATCGTGTTGGTTGCAAGGATTTATTTGTTTTGTGTAGGTGCGAGGGACTCGCGCGTAGCCTCCTACTGGATTGATACCTTGGTTCTCAAAAACTGAGGGAAATACTTACGCTACTTTGCTACATCACCCTTTCCTCTTCAAGGGAAAACCAACGCAGTGCTGAAGAAGTAGCAAGAAGGATTTCTGGCGCCGTTGCCGGGGATGTCTACGCAAAAGTCAACATACCAAGTACCCATCACAATCCCTTATCTCCCGCATTACATTATTTGCCATTTGCCTCTCGTTTTCCTCTCCCCCACTTCACCCTTGCCGTTTTATTCGCCCTCTCTTTTTCGTTCGCCTCTTTTTCGCTTGCTTTTTGTTTGCTCGTGTGTTGGATTGCTTGTTTGTCACAATGGCTCAAGATAATACCAAATTATGTGACTTTACCAATACCAACAATAATGATTTCCTTAGCACTCCGATTGCTCCTCTTACCAATACTGAATCTTGTGAAATCAATGCTGCTTTGTTGAATCTTGTCATGAAAGATCAATTCGCCGGCCTTCCTAGTGAAGATGCCGCTACTCATCTAAACAGCTTCGTTGATTTGTGTGATATGCAAAAGAAGAAAGATGTTGATAATGATATTGTTAAATTGAAGCTATTTCCTTTTTCGCTTAGAGATCATGCTAAAGCTTGGTTTTCGTCTTTGCCTAAAAATAGTATTGATTCTTGGAATAAGTGCAAAGATGCTTTTATCTCTAAGTATTTTCCTCCCGCTAAGATCATCTCTCTTAGAAACGATACTATGAATTTAAAGCAACTTGATCATGAACATGTTGCACAAGCTTGGGAGAGGATGAAATTAAGGATATGTAATTGCCCCACTCATGGTTTAAATTTGTGGATGATTATACAAATTTTTTATGCCGGATTGAATTTTGCTTCTAGAAATCTTTTAGATTCGGCCGCGGGAGGCACTTTTATGGAAATCACTTTAGGAGAAGCTACTAAACTCCTAGATAATATTATGGTTAATTATTCTCAATGGCACACTGAAAGATCTACTAATAAAAAAGTGCATGCGATAGAAGAAATTAATGTTTTGAGTGGAAAGATGGATGAGCTTATGAAATTATTTGCTACTAAGAGTGTTTCTTCTGATCCTAATGATTTGCCTTTGTCTACTTTGATTGAGAATAATAATGAATCTATGGATGTGAATTTTGTTGGTAGGAATAATTTTGGTAACAACGCGTATAGAGGAAACTTTAATCCTAGGCCTTATCCTAGCAATTCCTCTAATAATTATGGTAATTCCTACAACAACTCTTATGGAAATTTTAATAAGATGCCCTCTGAATTTGAGACTAGTGTTAAAGAGTTTATGAATTCACAAAAGAATTTCAATGCTTTGCTTAAAGAGAAATTGCTTAAAGTTGATGAATTGGCTAGAAACGTTGATAGAATTTATCTTGATGTTGATTCTTTAAAACTTAGATCTATTCCTCCTAAGCATGATATCAATGAGTCTCTCAAAGCCATGAGAATTTCCATTGATGAGTGCAAAGAAAGAACCGCTAGGATGCGTGCTAAGAAAGATTGCTTTATGAAAGCGTTTCTAATTTCTATGAAAATAAAGATGAAGATCTAAAAGTTATTGATGTGTCCCCTATTAAATCTTTGTTTTGCAATATGAATCTTGATAATTATGGGACTGAATATGATCCACCTTTACCTAGAAGGCGTTCCAAAAATTCGGAGTTTTTAGGTCTTGATGCTAAAATTGATAAAAGTGGGATTGAAGAAATCAAAACACTAGATGTTAATAAACCCGCTATTTTGGATTTCAAGGAATTTAATTATGATAATTTCTCTTTGATAGATTGTATTTCCTTGTTACAATCCGTGCTAAATTCTCCTCATGCTTATAGTCAAAATAAAGCTTTTACCAAACATATCGTTGATGCCTTGATGCAATCTTATGAAGAGAAACTTGAGTTGGAAGTTTCTATCCCTAGAAAACTTTATGATGAGTGGGAACCTACTATTAAAATTAAGATTAAGGATCATGAGTTCTATGCTTTATGTAATTTGGGTGCTAGTGTTTCCACTATTCCCAAAACTTTATGCGATTTGCTAGATTTCCGTGATTTTGATGATTGCTCTCTAAACTTGCACCTTGCGGATTCCACTATTAAGAAACCTATGGGAAGAATTAATGATGTTCTTATTATTGCAAATAGGAATTATGTGCCCGTAGATTTTATCGTTCTTGATATAGATTGCAATCCTTCATGTCCTATTATTCTTGGTAGACCTTTCCTTAGAACGATTGGTGCAATTATTGATATGAAGGAAGGGAATATTAGATTCCAATTTCCATTAAAGAAAGGCATGGAACACTTCCCTAGGAAGAAAATAAAACTACCCTATGAATCTATTATGAGAGCCACTTATGGATTGCCTACCAAAGTGTAACATCCCAAATTTTCAATTTGGAATGTTATACATTAGATCATCATGCATATCATATCTTATTGCATTTTGATTTGCGATCCTAGAAATTTCACGCAACTCAAGGACCCACGGAGAGAGTTGGGGATTTCGTTATTTTCATATTTGGGTTTTCTCAAATTTTGAAAATAGGATCATTTGTTTTAATTATTTTTCTCTCCAAAAATATTTCATATCAAAATATATGAGAGGGGATAAAATGACTTCTCCACAAATAATGAAATATTGGAGGAAAAATATTAAAAACAAATATTTTATTTTATTTGGATTTTATTTGATTTTATTCGAATTAGGAAAAATACGCGTTTTCCAAAATTGTATTTTAGGCCCAAATAAATGTTCATCTTGTCCGGCTTATTTTTAGAGGACGGAGAAAATTTATTTCGGGATTTTTGGAATCCGTTTAGTATTTCTTTTCTTACTTTTTCTGCACGTCCGATTTTTTTTTAAAAGTCAACCGCCTTACGGGCCGTGTCCGACCCGGAAACCTCAGCCCGGCCGGCCTTTAAAGCCGCGGCCCGAGCCCCGCCTCAGCCCAAGTCGCCGCCGCCCCGAAACCCTAGCCGCCGCCTTCGCCGCCGCCGCCGCCGCCCGCGCCGCCTGCCGCCTGACCTGCCACCTGCCGGAGCCCCGCCGCCTCTCGCCCGCCGCCGCCACCCGCCGCCGCCGCCGTCACGCGAACCGAGGTAGCCGCCGGTTTTTCTCGAAAAACCGTTCGGTTTTATTTCGAAACCGAGATGCGTTTTTTATATTAGATCGGTTTATTTTTTTCCGGTTTAGTTAAATAGCGAACGCCAGTTCGTTCGTTCATTTTAACGAACGGTTTTCGTTTTTTTACAAACAGCGAACGTTTGATCGTTAGCCTGTTCGTCAGTTTTTCTTTTTCTCGGATTTTCCGCGATTATTCCTGATCGCGATTTCCGATCTGTTTTTCGTTTTAGTATAACTTTTCGCTCGTTTATCGAAATTAGGTGATTCAAGCGCCTAGAGTTTCGTCTCGAAATTCTCTTTTTGTTTAACCAACTCAAACAAGTTTTTGCTACTGTAAAATTTGACTTAGATCCAGATTAGTAAACGAAGCTTGTTTTTTCGCTGTTTGATCTTCGTGCTTCGTTTGAATTGTTTCTTTTTGCAAACCGGAGTTCTTAAGTTGAACTTTCTGGTTAGATCTCTTATTTTGAGTTTTATTTCATGCACCCTTGCTTGATTGCTTATGTATGTATTGTTTGTTTGCGATAGAGTACCCTGAGTGCGAAGCGTGCTACTACGAGTCTCTAGGTTTCACGGATCATCAGCAAGGCAAGTAACACTTTGATCATACTTTTCATCACCCAGTTTTATTGCATTAGATCAATCCTCAAACAGTTGCATGATTAGGATCTGATTAATATGTGGGTTTTGGGAAGTAGATGAGGTAGTACCTATTGTCCTGTTTACTATCAAACCTTTGGGAGTTACTTCTACGTTTTCTTATATTGCTATGCTATGCTCGTAGACGTGGATTGGGTTTGAGTGAATTCTTCATGACAGATGTGAGATTATTAATTTATGGTTCAACTTAAGGTGGCTACTTTAATTTACATCTGGGTGGATTGAGGCACCTGGAGAAACCAGTGCTGCCTGTATTTTTGGATATCCCGGAGTATCCGTGTGATCATCCTATGGACCGCCACCCAGACTCAAAGGGATCATGAGATTATTCATGCTAGAAACTTCCGTGTGCAGCCACAAGCTATTATGAGCTCTAGCATAGTTGAGTAGGTTACATGACCTCTTGAAGAGGTGGGCTAGCAGATGTAGGGGAAAGTAGGTGTAACTGTCCACCCGGAGTAAAGAGTAGTGTTTCTGAAAGATTGTGTCTCGGTCATCCGTTTCTCAAACACCATGTAGTGCGAGAAATCAAGTGGAGGCGATCGAGTCTTGTGGGGAAAAGTGCACAAACCTCTGCAGAGTGTACAAACTAATCATGATTAGCCGTGTCCCCGGTTATGGACATCTTGAGTATCTAGTTCTTGGATTATCATGTGAATCTCATCATCATGTTACTTAATTTAATTTGATTGGGTTAATCACGTTCTTAATTGGGATTGAGTTGGAGGTACCTTCTCAATGTTTAACAACCACCATGATAGTTAAATAAAATTTATTCCTTTGTGGTAGGGAAAAATTGGCTTTTCGCAAAAATGTAACCATAGAGCTTTCCACCAGCCAAATATGCATGTAGTGATAGCATTATTCTGTTCATTACTCTCTATGTGTTACTTTGCCAGCATATTCCATGTGCTGACCCATTTTTGGGCTGCAACGTATCATGTTGCAGACTTTTCAGACGACGAGTAAGGAGCCTTAGGTCGTGGTCTTATACTCAGTGATGCCGTTGGAGTTGATGGACTCACTTTATCTTCCAAGCCTTCCGTTGTTATCGTATTTTAGATGGCCTTAAGCCATATTTATTGTATTGAGTTCTCTTGAACTATTCGATGTAATAAGTGTGTGATTGCTACTCTGTTATAAATCCTTCAAAGTACTGTGCGTGTCAGCATTACCGATCCAGGGATGACACTGATGCACAGAGACTAGACTATTTGAGGTCTGGTCGCTACAGAGATGGTATCAGAGCACACGCTGACTGTAGGACACGACCACTAAGCTAAAGCCCTAGATCACTACTCTCTTCTCATTTTTGACTCCTCTCCTTTCTTCCACTCTTTTAGGATGGCGGATGCAAGGAACAAGTTCGCGCAACCAGATGAGGATACACCTTTTGGAAGACACTTGAAGGAAGTTACTAAGTACCTGAACATCGGAATACCAAGCTTCACCGTAACCTACAACGCCACACTACCAGAAGAGGAGCGCTGGATGATTCAAGTTCAAGTTCCAGGAAGGACGTTCATGCCAATCACTGAGCCCATAGAGTTTTCCTTTGATGCAGCAACCTGGAGTCTAGGAAAGAGCATGGCAGCCCACATCACCATGGGATGCATTAGAGAAGTGTACCACAATGATCTCAAGGATACTATGTATCAGATTTGTGGGCGCCGAGACGAGCAATGGGAGATGATCAGTACCAGGAAGGATAGATCTATTGCAGCTTTCATCCAGGAGTTAAACCAGCACATTCGTCGCCAAGAGAACCAGATGTGTGCAGACATGATAGAACTGAAGAAGGCAAAGACTAGGTTCATGGAACTGGAGGAAGAACTCAAGGCTACGCACTAGTGGAGAAGAATGACGACCTGAGAAAGAAGCTAGGAGTTTTCATGGGAGACCCAGCACCAGGAGGAGATGATGACGATTCTACTTGCCCGGAGAATTACATCATCATTGACGACACCGACTCGGACCCCAGTGAGGATGATTTGGAGGATGAAGCCGGAGCAGATATCATGGAGTCTTCAACTAAGCAATTTTTCTAGTAGACCACCAAATTAGTAGTAGTATTCCACCATGTATATATTATAGTCCAAGCACTTTGTAACGATAGTTAGATTGATTGTATGCCTTGTTTGAATTGATTGGAGTGATATGATTGTGTTTGTCTCATGTGCATATGGGTAGTGTTTTCCCTCTAGACCTCATTCTATTCTATTTTCTCATCTTTTCTAAACCATCAGATGCCTCCGAGACGCGACACCGGATTTGTTTTCCCACCGGAGATCACTCAGTTGATTCAGCAGCAGAATGCCCTGATGCAAGTGCTAGTTTAAAACCAAGGCAACAACAACAACAACAACCCACCACCACCACCACCTGTTGATCACTTAGCCCGATTTCTTAGGCTGAATCCGCTGGTGTTTTCCAGTAGCACCGAGCCGATTGTGGCAGATGATTGGCTCCGCAAGGTTGGAAGGGAGCTGACCACTACAGGATGCACAAATGCGGAGAGAGTGCGTTTTGCCGCACATCAGCTTGATGGACCCGCAACATCATGGTGGGAGAATTACACAGCCACTCACCCCATTGACACTGTCACATGGGACCAGTTTCAGCAAGCTTTCCGTATTGCCCATGTTTCAGCAGGAGCTATGGCCATGAAGAAGCGTGAGTTTCACAACTTACGCCAAGGAGGATGTACCGTTGGCCAATACGTGGAGGATTTTAGTAAGTTAGCACGTTATACCCCAGATGACGTTGCTACGGATGCAGCTAAGCAGGAGAAGTTTCTGGAAGGACTGAATGATGAGCTGAGCATGCAGTTGATGGTGGCAACTTTTAACAACTACCAGGAGTTGGTAGATAGAGCTCTCATGATTGAAGGGAAGCAACAGCAGATTGAGAGTCGTAAGAGGAAGTATGGACAAGGAAAGTACAGTACAGGAGCTCACCAGAAGCCTCGTTTTACCCCGAACTCGGGAGGACACCTTCAGCATAACAATGGAGGTCACAATCACAATGGAGGAAGTTCGCACAATCATAGTGGCCCCAAGAATGGCAATGGGAACAGAGGAAGCAACGGACAGAACCGTACCAACCCATCAACCCCAGCCAAGAGGGATCTAAGCCATGTTACCTGTTTCAAGTGCCAGAAGACTGGACATTATGCCACTGATTGTCCAGAAGCAAAGAATGGAAATGGCAATGGAAGCTCGGGGAAGAAGCCGAACCCTTTCAACAGGGGACAGGTGAACCACGTTGATGTGGAGGAGGTTGAAGCATAGCCTGATGCAGTAATAGGTAAGTTCTTGGTTAAGTCATTTACTGTAATCGTTCTTTTTATACTGGTGCATCACATTCATACATATCAAGGGGATTTGTGGATAAGTTTAAGTTGCCCACCAAAGTTCTTAGAACACCTATGTTAGTAACCTCGCCAGGAGCAGAGTATATGGCAAGCCAAGGATGTTTTCAGTTGCCATTGGCCATAGGTAGGCATGTTTTCCCCTCAGACCTAATAGTTTTGGAGTCACAAGGTTTGGATGTGATTTTGGGAATGGATTGGCTATCGATGTATGGAGGAAACATCGATTGCGCCAGTAAGACGATTTTGCTTACTACCCCAGAAGGAAGAAGGATTAAGTATGTATCCCGACATGTGCCGAAGAGGACTCAAGTGAATTCCTTATCAGGAGTTGTACAGGAGGAAGTACCAGTGGTGAAGGAATTCCCTGACGTATTTCCAGAGGAGTTGCCAGGCATGCCACCGGATAGAGACATCGAGTTTTTGATTGAGCTTTTGCCAGGCACTGGGCCAATATCTAAGAGACCGTACAGGATGCCCGCTAAGGATTTGGAAGAAATTAAGAAGCAGATTAAGGAGTTACTGGATAAAGGATATATTCGCCCAAGTTCGTCACCTTGGGGATCACCCGTACTTCTAGTGGAGAAGAAAGATGGATCGTTGAGGATGGTTGTTGATTATCGTGGATTGAATGAAGTAACAATCAAGAACAAGTACCCACTGCCGATGATCAATGATCTGTTTGACCGACTACAAGGAGCTAAAGTATTTTCCAAGATTGATTTGCGATCAGGATACCACCAGTTGAAGATTCGAGAGCAGGATATACCCAAGACAGCTTTTACCACAAGGTATGGGCTATATGAGTACACCGTTATGTCATTTGGCCTGACTAACGCACCTGCCTATTTCATGAACATGATGAACAAAGTGTTTATGGAGTTTTTGGATAAGTTCGTCGTAGTGTTCATTGATGATATTCTGGTCTATTCGAAGAATGAAGAAGAGCATAAGGAGCATTTGCGTTTGGTACTTGGAAAGCTCAGAGAACATCAGTTATATGCCAAGTTCAGCAAGTGCGAGTTTTGGTTAAAGGAAGTTGGATTCCTTGGACATGTTATATCCGGAGAAGGAATAGCAGTAGATCCCACCAAGGTTAACACTGTGACAAATTGGGAAGCACCCACGACAGTTGGAGAAATCCGGAGTTTTCTTGGACTCGCAGGATATTACCGGAGATTCATCGAGAATTTCTCGAAGATTGCAAAGCCTATGACGGAGTTGTTGAAGAAGGACACCAAATTCATTTGGACTGAGGAATGTGAGGCTAGTTTCCAGGAATTGAAGAAACGTTTGGTTACAGCGCCAGTGTTGATTCTGCCAGATCAACGCAAGGATTATGAAGTATATTGCGACGCTTCTCGTCGAGGACTTGGAGCAGTGCTAATGCAGGAGGGAAGAGTTGTTTCATATGCCTCACGACAGCTTAAACCCCATGAGTTGAATTATGCTACACATGATTTGGAGTTAGCAGCCGTAGTGCATGCGTTGAAGACATGGAGACATTTTCTCATCGGAAACCATTGTGAGGTGTACACGGATCACAAGAGTTTGAAGTACATTTTCACGCAGAAGGAGTTGAATCTCAGGCAAAGGAGATGGTTGGAGCTCATTAAGGATTATGATATGAGATTGCATTATCACCCAGGGAAGGCTAACGTAGTAGCCGATGCGTTGAGCCGCAAGAGCCATGTCAACACGCTCATGACCGGAGAGTTACCCAAGAAGTTAGCAGAGGATCTTCGTGAACTATGTTTGGAAATAGTTCCAAGAGGTTTTGTAGCAGCATTGGAGATTCAGTCTACTTTGATGGATAAGATCAGAGAAGCTCAGAAAACAGACAAGGAAATTGCTGAGATAAAGGAAAGGATGAGTAAAGGAAAAGCCAAGGGATTTCGTGAGGATGAACACGATACCTTATGGTTTGAGGACCGCGTTTATGTGCCCAATGATCCGGAGATCAGGAAGTTGATTCTGCAAGAGGCCCATGATTCACCATATTCGATTCACCCAGGAAATACCAAGATGTATTTGGATTTGAAGGATACTTTCTGGTGGACCGGAATGAAGAAGGATATTGCGGAGTATGTAGCAGTTTGTGATGTATGTCAGAGAGTAAAGGCAGAGCATCAGAAGCCAGCAGGATTGCTACAACCATTGCCGATACCCGAATGGAAGTGGGATAAGCTAGGCATGGATTTTATCACAGGATTGCCCAGGACTCGTTCAGGCTATGACTCGATATGGGTTGTAGTCGATCGTTTGACGAAGGTAGCTCATTTCATCCCAGTAAAGACCACTTATACAAGTGCTAAGTTGGCAAAGATATACATGACCAGGATCGTATGTCTGCATGGAGTTCCGAGGACCATTGTATCAGATAGAGGAACCCAGTTTACTTCAAAGTTTTGGAATCAGTTGCACGAGACTTTGGGTACCAGGCTAGAGTTCAGTACAGCCTTTCATCCACAGACAGACGGACAGACCGAGAGAGTCAATCAGATTTTGGAGGACATGCTGAGAGCTTGTGCGCTAGATTATGGATCTAGTTGGGACGACAATTTGCCATATGCAGAGTTCTCTTACAACAACAGTTATCAATCCAGTTTGAAGATGGCCCCTTTCGAAGCTCTGTACGGAAGGAGGTGCAGGACACCGTTGTTGTGGGACGAAGTTGGAGACCGCCAGTTGTTTGGACCAGATTTGATTAAAGAGTCTGAACAGAAAGTGAAGTTGATTCGCGATAGGCTCAAGGTAGCCCAGTCCAGGCAGAAGAGTTATGCGGATTCTAAACGCAAGGAGACAGTTTACGAAGTCGGAGACAGAGTTTATCTTCGAGTATCACCACTTCGAGGAGTAAAGCGCTTTGGAGTTAAGGGAAAGTTAGCGCCACGTTTTGTAGGACCATACAAAGTTTTGGAGCGTATGGGGGAAGTTACTTACAAGTTGGAATTGCCTGAATGATTGTCGGGAGTTCACGATGTGTTCCATGTTTCTCAGCTGAAGAAGTGCCATGCAGAGATGGCTGAGATACCACTGAGAGATACAGTGCCATTGGAAGCGATTCAGCTGGATAGTGACTTGACCTATGAGGAGAAACCAGTTAAGATTCTTGAGTATGCCAGCCGAGTCACCCGCAGCAAGGTTATCAAGTTTTGCAAAGTTCAGTGCAGTCACCATACCGAGGATGAAGCCACCTGGGAGCGAGAGGAAGATCTACGGAAGGACCACTCTCACCTATTTTCTAGCCAACCCGAATCTCGTGGGCGAGATTCATCTTAAGGGGGTAGGTTTGTAACATCCCAAATTCTCAATTTGGAATGTTATACATTAGATCATCATGCATATCATATTTTATTGCATTTTGATTTGCGATCCTAAAAATTTCACGCAACTCAAGGACCCACGGAGAGAGTTGGGGATTTCGTTATTTTCATATTTGGGTTTTCTCAAATTTTGAAAATAGGATCATTTGTTTTAATTATTTTTCTCTCCGAAAATATTTCATATCAAAATATATGAGAGGGGATAAAATGACTTCTCCACAAATAATGAAATATTGGAGGAAAAATATTAAAAACAAATATTTGATTTTATTTGGATTTTATTTGATTTTATTCGAATTAGGAAAAATATGCGTTTTTCAAAATTGCATTTTAGGCCCAAATAAATGTTCATCTTGTCCGGCTTATTTTTAGAGGACGGGGAAAATTTATTTCGGGATTTTTGGAGTCCGTTTAGTATTTCTTTTCTTACTTTTTCTGCACGTCCGATTTTTTTTAAAAGTCAACCGCCTTACGGGCCGTGTCCGACCCGGACACCTCAGCCCGGCCGGCCTTTAAAGCCGCGGCCCGAGCCCCGCCTCAGCCCAAGTCGCCGCCGCCCCGAAACCCTAGCCGCCGCCGCCGCCAACGCCGCCGCCCGCGTCGCCCCGCCGCCCGACCCGCCACCCGCCGGAGCCCTGCCGCCTCTCGCCCGACGCTGCCACCCGCCGGAGCCGCTCGCCGCCGCTGCCGTCACGCGAACCGAGGTAGCCGCTGGTTTTTCTCAAAAACCGTTCGGTTTTATTTCGAAACCGAGATGCATTTTTTATATTAGATCGGTTTATTTTTTTTCCGGTTTAGTTATATAGCGAACGCCCGTTCGTTCGTTCGTTCGTTTTAACGAACGGTTTTCGTTTTTTTACAGACAGCGAACGTTCGATAGTTAGCCTGTTCGTCAGTTTTTCTTTTTCTCGGATTTTCCGCGATTATTCCTGATCGCGATTTCCGATCTGTTTTTCGTTTTAGTATAACTTTTCGCTCGTTTATCGGAATCAGGCGATTCAAGCGCCTAGAGTTTCATCTCGAAATTCTCTTTCCGTTTAACCAACTCAAACAAGTTTTTGCTACTGTAAAATTTGACTTAGATCCAGATTAGTAAACGAAGCTTGTTTCTTTCGCCGTTTGACCTTCGTGCTTCGTTTGAATTGATTCTTTTTGCAAACCGAAGTTCTTAAGTTGAACTTTCTGGTTAGATCTCTTATTTTGAGTTTTATTTCGTGCACCCTTGCTTGATTGCTTATGTATGTATTGTTTGTTTGCGATAGAGTACCCGGAGTGCGAAGCGTGCTACTACGAGTCTCTAGGTTTCACGGATCATCAGCAAGGCAAGTAACACTTTGATCATACTTTTCATCACCCAGTTTTATTGCATTAGATCAATCCTCAAACAGTTGCATGATTAGGATCTGATTAATATGTGGGTTTTGGGAAGTAGATGAGGTAGTACCTATTGTCCTGTTTACTATCAAACCTTTGGGAGTTACTTCTACGTTTGCTTATATTGCTATGCTATGCTCGTAGACGTGGATTGGGTTTGAGTGAATTCTTCATGACAGATGTGAGATTATTAATTTATGGTTCAACTTAAGGTGGCTACTTTAATTTACATCTGGGTGGATTGAGGCACCTGGAGAAACCAGTGTTGCCTGTATTTTTGGATATCCCGGAGTACCCGTGTGATCATCCTATGGACCGCCACCCAGACTCAAAGGGATCATGAGATTATTCATGCTAGAAACTTCCGTGTGCAGCCACAAGCTATTATGGGCTCTAGCATAGTTGAGTAGGTTACATGACCTCTTGAAGAGGTGGGCTAGCAGATGTAGGGGAAAGTAGGTGTAACTGTCCACCCGGAGTAAAGAGTAGTGTTTCTGAAAGACTGTGTCTCGGTCATCCGTTTCTCAAACACCATGTAGTGCGAGAAATCAAGCGGAGGCGATCGAGTCTTGTGGGGAAAAGTGCACAAACCTCTGCAGAGTGTACAAACTAATCATGATTAGCCGTGTCCCCGGTTATGGACATCTTGAGTATCTAGTTCTTGGATTATCATGTGAATCTCATCATCATGTTACTTAATTTAATTTGATTGGGTTAATCACGTTCTTAATTGGGATTGAGTTGGAGGTACCTTCTCAATGTTTAACAACCACCATGATAGTTAAATAAAATTTATTCCTTTGTGGTAGGGAAAAATTGGCTTTTCGCAAAACTGTAACCATAGAGCTTTCCACCAGCCAAATATGCATGTAGTGATAGCATTATTCTGTTCATTACTCTCTATGTGTTACTTTGCCAGCATATTCCATGTGCTGACCCGTTTTCGGGCTGCAACGTATCATGTTGCAGACTTTTCAGACGACGAGTAAGGAGCCTTAGGTCGTGGTCTTATACTCAGTGATGCCGTTGGAGTTGATGGACTCACTTTATCTTCCAAGCCTTCCGCTGTTATCGTATTTTAGATGGCCTTAAGCCATATTTATTGTATTGAGTTCTCTTGAACTATTCGATGTAATAAGTGTGTGATTGCTACTCTGTTATAAATCCTTCAAAGTACTATGCGTGTCAGCATTACCGATCCAGGGATGACACTGATGCACAGAGACTAGACTGTTTGAGGTCTGGTCGCTACACAAAGATGGCAATACCTAGATCTATCCTTGCTTTTATGCCTAGCTAGGGGCGTTAAACGATAGCGCTTGTTGGGAGGCAACCCAATTTTATTTTTATTTTTTTTGCTTTTTGCTTCTGTTTAGGAATAAATCTTTGTTCTAGCCTCTGGTTAGATGTGTTTTTATGTTTTAATTAGTGTTTGTGCCAAGTTAAATCTATAGGATCTTCTTGGATGATAGTTATTTGATCTTGCTGTAATTTCCAGAAACTTTCTGTTCACGAAAATAATTGTTAAAAATCACCAAACGTGATAAAATACTGATTCCAATTGCTGCTGATCAATAAACAAATTTTCTAGGTCGTCCTTTTTTGGCTGATTTTTTTGAGTTCCAAAAGTTTGCGTTAGTTACAGATTACTACAGACTGTTCTGTTTTTGACAGATTCTGTTTTTCGTGTGTTGTTTGCTTATTTTGATGAATCTATGGCTAGTAAAATAGTTTATAAACCATAGAGAAGTTGGAATACAGTAGGTTTAACACCAATATAAATAAAGAATGAGTTCATTACAGTACCTTGAAGTGGTCTTTTGTTTTCTTTCGCTAACGGAGCTCACGAGATTTTCTGTTGAGTTTTGTGTTGTGAAGTTTTCAAGTTTTGGGTGAAAGATTTGATGGATTATGGAACAAGGAAAGGCAAGAGCCTAAGCTTGGGGATGCCCATGGCACCCCCAAGATAATCTAAGGACACCATAAAGCCAAAGCTTGGGGATGCCCCGGAAGGCATCCCGTCTTTCGTCTACTTCCATCGGTAACTTTACTTGGAGCTATATTTTTATTCACCACATGATATGTGTTTTGCTTGGAGCGTCTTGTATGATTTGAGTCTTTTCTTTTTAGTTTACCACAATCATCCTTGCTGTGCACACCTTTTGAGAGAGCCATACATGATTTGGAATTTGTTAGAATACTCTATGTGCTTCGCTTATATCTTTTGAGTTATATAGTTTTGCTCTAGTGCTTCACTTATATCTTTTAGAGCACGTTGGTGGATTTGTTTTATAGAAACTATTGATCTCTCATGCTTAACTTAGATTATTTTGAGAGTCTTATATAGCATGGTAATTTGCTTAAATAATCCTAATATGCTTGGTATTCAAGATTAGTAAAAACTTTCTTATGAGTGTGTTGAATACTATGAGAAGTTTGATGCTTGATAATTGTTTTGAGATATAAAGATGGTGATATTAGAGTCATGCTAGTTGAGTAGTTGTGAATTTGAGAAATACTTGTGTTAAAGTTTGTGATTCCCGTAGCATGCACGTATGGTGAACCGTTATGTGATGAAGTCGGAGCATAATTTATTTATTGATTGTCTTCCTTATGAGTGGCGGTCGGGGACGAGCGATGGTCTTTTCCTACCAATCTATCCCCCTAGGAGCATGCGCATAATACTTTGCTTTGATAACTTGTAGATTTTTACAATAAATATATGAGTTCTTTATGACTAATGTTGAGTCCATGGATTATACGCACTCTTCTTCCTTCCACCATTGCTAGCCTCTCTAATACCGCACACTTTTCGCCGGTATCATACACCCCCCATAAACCTTCCTCAAAACAGCCAGCATACCTACCTATCATGGCATTTCCATAGCCATTCCAGATATATTGCCATGCAACTTTCCACCGTTCCATTTATTATGACACGCTCCATCATTGTCATATTGCTTTGCATGATCATGTAATTGACATCGTATTTGTGGCAAAGCCACCGTTCATAATTCTTTCATACATGTCACTCTTGATTCATTGCATATCCCGGTACACCGCCAGAGGCATTCATATAGAGTCATATTTTGTTCTAAGTATCGAGTTGTAATTGTTGACTTGTAAGAAAATAAAAGTGTGATGATCTTAATTTTTAGAGCATTGTCCCAAGTGAGGAAAGGATGATGGAGACTATGATTCCCCCACAAGTCGGGATGAGACTCCGGACGAAAAAAAAGATAGGCCATAAAAAAGGGAAAAGGCCCAAATAAAAAAATGAGAGAAAAAGAGAGAAGGGACAATGTTACTATCCTTTTACCACACTTGTGCTTCAAAGTAGCACCGTGATCTTCATGATAGAGAGTCTCTCATTTTGTCACTTTCATATACTAGTGGGAATTTTTCATTATAGAACTTGGCTTGTATATTCCAATGATGGGCTTCCTCAAAATGCCCTAGGTCTTCGTGAGCAAGTGAGTTGGATGCACACCCACTTAATTTCTTTTGTTGAGCTTTCATATACTTATAGCTCTAGTGCATCCATTGCATGGAAATCCCTACTCACTCACATTGATATCTATTGATGGGAATCTCCATAGCCCGTTGATACGCCTAGTTGATGTGAGACTATCTTCTCCCTTTTTGTCTTCTCCACAACCACCATTCTATTCCACAGATAGTGCTATGTCCATGGCTCATGCTCATGTATTGCGTGAAGATTGAAAAAGTTTGAGAACGCCAAAAGTATGAAACAATTGCTTGGCTTGTCATCGGGGTTGTGCATGATTTAAATACTTTGTGTGGTGAAGATAGAGCATAGCCAGACTATATGATTTTGTAGGGATAACTTTCTTTGGCCATGTTATTTTGAGAAGACATAATTACTTTGTTAGTATGCTTGAAGTATTATTATTTTTATGTCAATATTAAACTTTTGTCTTGAATCTTTCGGATCTGAATATTCATACCACAATTAAGAAGAATTACATTGAAATTATGCCAAGTAGCACTCCGCATCAAAAATTCTGTTTTTATCATTTACCTACTCGAGGACGAGCAGGAATTAAGCTTGGGGATGCTTGATACGTCTCCAACGTATCTATAATTTTTGATTGCTCCATGATATATTATCTACTGTTTTGGACATTATTGGGCTTTATTATTCACTTTTATATTATTTTTGGGACCAACCTATTAACCGGAGGCCCAACCCAGAATTGCTGTTTTTTTGCCTATTTCAGAGTTTCGCAGAAAAGGAATACCAAACGGAGTCCAAACGGAATGAAACCTTCAGGAACGTGATTTTCAGAACGAATATGATCTAGGAGACTTGGACCCTATGTCAAGAAATAAAGGAGGAGGCCACAAGGTAGGGGGGCGCGCCTACCCCCTAGGGCGCACCCTCCACCCTCATGGGCCCCCTGTTGCTCCACCGACGTACTCCTTCCTCCTATATATACCTACGTACCCCCAAACGATCAGATACAGAGCCAAAAATCTAATTCCACCGCCGCAACCTTCTGTACCCACGAGATCCCATCTTGGGGCCTGTTCTGGAGCTCCGCCAGAGGGGGCATCGATCACGGAGGGCTTCTACATCAACACCATAGCCCCTCCGATGAAGTGTGAGTAGTTTACCTCAGACCTTCGGGTCCATAGTTATTAGCTAGATGGCTTCTTCTCTCTTTTTGGATCTCTGCGGACTTGACGTCATCCCCACCTTCCTCCAGTATCTCACTGGCAGTCCCTCGTGAGTGCGGCACGCACCTTTTTCTTTGTTTCGGAGCGGGGCGCGTACTATTACCACTACGTTCCACACCAATACAATGTTCTCCCCCTCTCTCATGGAGATCTATTCGATGTAATCTTCTTTTGCGGTGTGTTTGTTGAGACCGATGAATTGTGGGTTTATGATCAAGTTTATCTATGAACAATATTTGAATCTTCTTCTGAATTCTTTTATGTATGATTGGTTATCTTTGCAAGTCTCTTCGAATTATCAGTTTGGTTTGGCCTACTAGATTGATCTTTCTTCCAATGGGAGAAGTGTTTAGCTTTGGGTTCAATCTTGCGGTGTCCTTTCCCAGTGGCAGTAGGGGCAGCAAGGCACGTATTGTATTGTTGCCATCGAGGATAACAAGATGGTTTTTTTTATCATATTGCATGAATTTATCCCTCTACATCATGTCATCTTGCTTAAGGCGTTACTCTGTTCTTATGAACTTAATACTCTAGATGCATGCTGGATAGCGGTCGATGTGTGGAGTAATAGTAGTAGATGCAGGCAGGAGTCGGTCTACTTGTCTCGGACGTGATGCCTATATACATGATCATACCTAGATATTCTCATAAGTATGCTCAATTCTGTCAATTGCTCAACAATAATTTGTTCACCCACCGTAAAATACTTATGCTCTTGAGAGAAGCCACTAGTGAAACCTATGGCCCCCGGGTCTATCTTCATCATATTAATCTTCCAATACTTAGTTATTTCCTTTGCCTTTTACTTTGCTTTTATTTTACTTTGCATCTTTATCACAAAAATACCAAAAATATTATCCTATCATATCTATCAGATCTCACTCTCGTAAGTGACCGTGTAGGGATTGACAACCCCTTATCGCGTTGGTTGCGAGGATTTATTTGTTTTGTATAGGTGCGAGGGACTCGCGCGTAGCCTCCTACTGGATTGATACCATGGTTCTCAAAAACTGAGGGAAATACTTACGCTACTTTGCTGCATCACCCTTTCCTCTTCAAGGGAAAACCAAAGCAGTGCTCAAGAGGTAGCAATGCCCTAGGTCTTCGTGAGCAAGCAAGTTGGATGCACACCCACTTAGTTTCTTTTGTTGAGCTTTCATACATTTATAGCTCTAGTGCATCCGTTGCATGGCAATCCCTACTCCTCGCATTGACATCAATTGATGGGCATCTCCATAGCCCGTTGATTAGCCGCGTCGATGTGAGACTTTCTCCCTTTTTGTCTTCTCCACACAACCTTCATCATCATATTCTATTCCACCCATAGTGCTATGTCCATGGCTCACGCTCATGTATTGCGTGAAAGTTGAAAAAGTTTGAAAATACTAAAGTATGAAACAACTGCTTGGCTTGTCATCGGGGTTGTGCATGATGAGAGCATTTTTATGTGACGAAAATGAAGCATAGGAAAACTATATGATTTTGTAGGGACGGACTTTCTTTGGCCATGTTATTTTGAGAAGACATAATTGCTTAGTTAGTATGCTTGAAGTATCATTATTTTTATGTCAATATTAAACTTTTGTCTTGAATCTTTCGGATTTGAACATTCATGCCACAATAAAGAAAATTACATTGAAAATTATGTTAGGTAGCATTCCACATCAAAAATTCTGTTTTTATCATTTACCTACTCGAGGACGAGCAGGAATTAAGCTTGGGGATGCTCGATACATCTCCAACGTATCTATAATTTTTGATTGTTCCATGATATTATATTATCTGTTTTGGATGTTTAATGGGCTTTAATATGCTCTTTTTTATTATTTTTGGGACTAACCCATTAACCGAAGGCCCAGTGCAAATTGCTAATTTTTTTTGCCTCTTTTAGCGTTTTGCAGAAAAGGAATATCAAACGGAATCCAAACGGAACAAAACCTTCGCGAGGATCTTTCTTGGAACAAACGCAACCCAGGAGACTTGGAGTGGAAGTCAAGGAAGCAACGAGGCGGCCACGAGGCAGGAGGGCGCGCCCAGGGGGTAGGCGCGCCCCCCACCCTCGTGGGCCCCTCATAGATCCACCGACCTACTTCTTTCGCCTATATATACTCTTATACCCTGAAACCATCCAGGGGAGCCACGAAACCACTTTTCCACCGCCGCAACCTTCTGTACCCGTGAGATCCCATCTTGGGGCCTTTTCCGGTGATCTGCCGGAGGGGCATTCGATCACGGAAGGCTTCTACATCAACACCATAGCTTCTCCGATGATGTGTGAGTAGTTTACCACAGACCTTCAGGTCCACAGTTATTAGCTAGATGGCTTGTTCTCTCTCTTTGGATATCAATACAAAGTTCTCCTCGATCTTCTTGGAGATCTATTTGAGGTAACTCTTTTAGCGGTGTGTTTGCCGAGATCCAATGAATTGTGGGTTTATGAACTTGATTATCTATGAATATTATTTGATTCTTCTCTGAATTCTTATATGCATGATTTGATATCTTTGGAAGTCTCTTCGAATTATCGGTTTAGTTTGGCCTACTAGATTGATCTTTGTTGCAATGGGAGAAGTGCTTAGCTTTGGGTTCAATCTTGCGGTGCTCGATCCCAGTGACAGAAAGGGAAACGATACATATTGTATTGTTGCCATCGAGGATAAAAAGATGGGGTTTATATCATATTGTTTGAGTTTACCCCTCTACATCATGTCATCTTGCCTAACGCGTTACTCCGTTCTTATGAACTTAATACTCTAGATGCATGCTGGATAGCGGTCGATGTGTGGAGTAATAGTAGTAGATGCAGAATCGTTTTGGTATACTTGACACGGACGTGATGCCTATGTTCATGATCATGCCTAGATATTCTCATAATTATGCGCTTTTCTATCAGTTGCTTGGCAGTAATTTGTTCACCCACCGTAATATATGCTATCTTGAGAGAAGCCACTAGTGAAACCTATGGCCCCCGGGTCTATTTTTACGTCATATAAGTTTCCGATCTATAATTCTAGTTTACTATTTATTTTGCAATCTTTATTTTCCAATCTATACAACAAAAATATTTATCTTATTATCTTTACCAGATCTCACTTTTGCAAGTGGTCATGAAGGGATTGACAACCCCTTTATCGCGTTGGTTGCAAGGTTCTTGATTGTTTGTGAAGGTACTAGGTGACTTGCGTGTAGTCTCCTACTGGATTGATACCTTGGTTCTCAAAAACTGAGGGAAATACTTACACTACTTTGCTGCATCTCCCTTTCCTCTTCAAGGGAAAACCAACGCATGCTCAAGAGGTAGCAAGCCACCATGCGCCAAAACCCATGCGTTGAAGAACTTCGAGAAGAAAAGGCCACTGTGCTGTGTTGAAGGCTTTTGATATGTCCAATTTCACCATCATGGCCGGCTGCTTCAAGGCGTGAAGACGACGAGCCGTGCATTGGGCACGCATGAAATTATCATGAAGGAATCACCCCTTGACGAAGGCACTTTGGTGCTGGCCCACCAAGTGCGGTAAATCTCCAGTAAGACGGCACACCAAAACCTTGCCGAATATTTTTACCGCTCCATGCACCAAACTAACCGGACAGTAGTCCTTCAACTCCTCAGCCACATCCTTCTTGGGCAACAGGGTTAGGAGAGCTTTGTTAAGTGAGGCTAAACCGCGCATGTCCCCACAGTAAAAGGCTGAGAGGGCTTTCGTGAAATCTTCCTTGATGATATTCCAACAAGACGCGTAGAATCTGGTTGTGAATCCGTCTGGCCCGGGCGCCTTGTCAAAAGGCATGGTTTTGATCACACTAATTACTTCTTCCTCCGTGAACGGCTCCTCCAAGTGATGCAAGTCCAGGGAGGGTAAACTTAGCTCTTCCAAATCAATCGTATGCTGACGACCCGTCGTGGAACCAAACAAGGCCCCATAGTATGCGTCCAGAACCTCAGCAATCTTTTCTTGACCCGAAATGACATCGTTATTATGCCGGAGCGACATGATCGCATTCTTCCGTTGCCTATGCTTAGCATGGCGATGGAAGAAATCTGTATTGGCGTCCCCCTCCTTCAGGTGCAGCAGCCTAGAGCATTGTCTTGCGATCGACTGCTGGAGGGAGGAAAGTCCTAGAAGTTTCCTCTTAAGAAGCTTACGGAGCTCAAGCTCCGCTCCGCTCGGCTCAGCTCCCTGGACTCCATGGCCATGTCAAGTCATAGGATCAGCTCCAAGGCAATGGTGATTTGCATACGTATATTACCAATCCACTTATCGCTCCATCTTTGGAGATGCTTTGCGGTGGCCCGCAGTTTATTGTTCAGCACCATATAGGGATTGCCCTCTGATGGTATGGAGTGCCACGCCTCCTGCACCGTTTGCATGAAACCCGGGGCCATGGGCCAGAAAGCTTCAAACTTGAAGCATTTCCCGAATTGGAAGTCGGCATGCAAATCCACCAAAAGCGGACAGTGATCCGAAACCGCCGAGCTCAACGCCGTTAAGAGGCAAGAAGGGTATAAATCCTCCCAACAGTTCATCCCGAACACATGATCAATCCTTTCCAACGTCGCCCTAGACCGCTCATTAGACCACGTGTAGCGGCGCCCGTTCAAGTATATCTCCTTAAGCTCCAACTGGTTAAGTTTGGACCGGAAATGGCTAATCATACGGCGGTTAATGGAGTCGTTATTCGTATCCTCCGGGTTGACTAGAAGATTAAAGTCACCAACCATCATCCACGGGCCAGCCAAAAGCTCCCGGACCTCCACCAATTCATGCATGAATTCTACCTTGGCCGCATCCTCCGAAGACGGCTCGTAAACACCCGTAAACCACAAAACTGGTGCCCCCAAGGGCTGTACAAGGGCAGACAAAGTGTTCTCTGATTGGTGGGGGTTAAACAATATGACCACAAGCGGGCCCCAAGCCAAAAAAATGTCGCCACATGTCCCAACCGCTGGGAGATAGTAGAAACTCTCGAATATTACGGAGGCATTGTTTGACAATCTCCTGCGTTACACTCTCCATCTTAGTTTCTTGGAAGCACACGATGCTAGGGTCTGCCGAAGCCACCACTTGGAAGATGGAATGACGCCTCGCCGGGGAGTTAAGTCCGCGGACATTCCACACAAGCACTTTCAACAGTTGCACAACCATAGAAATAGCCCGCAAAAACCACCAAGGCGAAGGGCATTAAATCCTCACCTCGTCTACCTCATCCTGCATCGGGAGGGCCGAAGACTCCTAGCCAAACAGTGCCAGGACTGCTGCAATGTGGGTGTCATTCAAGGCTGCTCAAACATGCGAATATATGCTTGCAGAGCCTCATCACCGATCGTGTCGCCTTCATGGGCCAAACGGAGCTTGCGGATAATCACTCGTTGTTGCTTGCTAGCCATCGAATCATTAACCCTTCCTCTCGCGAAGCGCACGCTTCGCCTAGGCGTGGTTAGAGCAACCTGCTTCCACTGCCATGGTCGTTTCGTCGGGGGGGGGGGCGTGATGCTGGAGTTGGTAGGATGGGAGATAGCACCCTGTGGACTCGAGCGCAGAAAGCATCCGGACGGGCGCATGCAGCCGTTTGGGAAGCCTGCTGCGGGTGGTCCCCCTCCCCACCTTGTGCCAAATCATTGACCTGCTCAGAGAGGCTGACTAGAAAAGTGTCCAACTCGTGCACCTATCCCATGCGATGCGCACTGGTAGCTACCTCCGGTCCCAGCTAGGAATTGGACGAGGGAGACGAGAGCTGCATGGAATCTGGCCTCTCCCCCAATCCGAACTGATCTTCATGCGTAGATTCCCTTGGCTCTTTGTGCATGGTTTCCATTGGCTGCATGACCAATGGCCAATCCGGCTCCTCCTGTGGTGACATGGGAGATTGCATGTGGTGGGCCCCAGCAGATGCAGACAGCTGAATTGTCTCGACGCGGAACTCTAGGGCCGACCGGGCCAGATCCGAGGCAACTTCTCATTGGCCTCCACCTACTGCGCGTTGGATCCACGCCACCGCGGCAGCATCACCGAGGCGGGTGACCCCACCTCCACTTGGCCAGCGCGGGGGGCCCTACCGCAGGGAGAGACCGAGCCGCGGCTGGACTCAGGGCCTGCACAACTTTCGGCCAGAACCCACTGATCCTCTCCGCTGCTTTCCATGCACTGGCCCGTTGTCAGGACCCCATGCACCAACCCGATCACGCTTTGGGCATCATGCTCGATCCCCACCATGATGCCATCACGACCACCAGAACGCGCGGGCGCCTCCGCAACCGCCAAAATTTGAACTGGCACCATCGTCATCGCCGGCGAGGCAGCCACCTGCCTAGCGGGCGGCGCCGACCGAACATTGAGGCGGGCGGGTGGAAGAGCAGGCGCAGGCGGCGTCCCATGATGACCAACACTGGGTTGCTAATAGCCAGGGCCGTCCGTCGAGTCCCTGCCCCGATCCGCATCATCCATGTCCGGCGACGGCGGAGGAGGAGGATCCTGCCGCCCAACTCTGACCGGCTTGGTATCGACGAAGATTTCAATGGGGTACCATAGAGTGTCCACTCCCCCATCTTCCAATCATGCCCCGCATCGAGCTGGCTCCTCCACGACAAGGATGCGCTGAGGTGGAACCCGTGCCGGATCGTCAGTCCTCAACCAGACGCGGAACCCGGCCATGTCATCCCGGCGCGTCGTCCGATCAACCACCTTCACCACCGTGTCGAGGTCGCACAACACCACATCCACCATGCGCCTAGTCCACGCGTTCGCTGGAACGCCCACCAGAGAGAGCTACACCAAGAATGGCATTGTGATGCCCGTTGCCCCATCCTGCCGAAGCCAAGGGTGCAGCAGCAGCGAGAACTGCGGCGCATCGGTGTGGCCTTTGGACACCATCCTGTCCCGCGTGGCCATGGCCTTGCACAGAACGAGGAAATCTTGCGGGAAGTAGTCCTGGATGGACATGTCAAGAGGGCCGAGATCGAACTCCTCGTGAAGCGCCTGGGCCACTGCGGCAAGATCGACCGCCTGGTTTGCCGCCGAGACGGACACCACCATCGCCCGCGACAGCTCCTCTTCCAGCGCGTAGATGTCAGCCGCCCTCTCGAGGAAGTAGCAATCCACCACCGGCTTCGCGACGGAGCGATGCGAAGACTCCAGCGCGAACGGGACCGAGAAGCCCGGGCCAGCCACGCTCCGCACGGACGAAGTAGAGGCGACACTGGCCACTTGTGCCCACGAGCGTCTAACCCAAAGCGCCCCGGCCGGCGGGCGACCCGGGGGCGGGGCGGGAGGGCGGTGAAGGAAATATGCCCTAGAGGCAATAATAAAGTTGTTATTTATAATTCCTTATATCATGATAAATGTTTATTATTCATGCTAGAATTGTATTAACCGGAAACTTAGTACATGTGTGAATACATAGACAAAACAGAGTGTCCCTAGTATGCCTCTACTAGACTAGCTCGTTAATCAAAGTTGGTTAAGTTTCCTAACCATAGACATGTCTTGTCATTTGATGAACGGGATCACATCATTAGAGAATGATGTGATGGACAAGACCCATCTGTTATCTTAGCAAAATGATTGTTAAGTTTTATTGCTATTGCTTTCTTCATGACTTATACATATTCCTCTGACTATGAGATTATGCAACTCCCGAATACCGAAGGAACACCTTGTGTGCTATCAAACGTCACAACGTAACTGGGTGATTATAAAGATGTTCTACAGGTGTCTCCGAAGGTGTTTGTTGAGTTGGCATAGATCAAGATTAGGATTTGTCACTCTGTGTATCGGAGAGGTATCTCTGGGCCCTCTCGGCGATGCACATCACTATAAGCCTTGCAAGCAATGTGACTAATGAGTTAGTTGTGGGATGATGCATTACGGAATGAGTAAAGAGACATGCCGGTAACGAGATTGAACTAGGTATGATGATACCGACGATCGAATCTCGAGCAAGTAACATACCGATGACAAAGGGAATGGCGTATGTTGTTATGCGATTTGACCGATAAAGATCTTCGTAGAATATGTAGGAGCCAATATGAGCATCCAGGTTCCGCTATTGGTTAAGGTCGGAATACTGGAGTTCTTTCTTTGCTTCCAAGAACATAGATTCCTTCTTCAACCCAGGTCATGACCGAGGGATTATTTCTCAAGTGTCACCAAGGATACACCCCACTTACTAAATAGGCCTGTGGGTTGACCGGAGAAGTGTCTCAGTCATGTCTACATAGTTCTCGAACCCGTAGGGTCCGCACGCTTAACGTTCGATGACGACTTGTATTATGAGTTATGTGATTTGATGACCGAAGTTTGTTCGGAGTCCCGGATGAGATCACGGACATGACGAGGAGTCACGAAATGGTCGAGACATAAAGATTGATATATTGGACGATTTTGTTCGCACACCGGACTAGTTCTGAGAGGTACCGGGTAACTATCGGAGTGCAGGAGGGTTATCGGAACCCCTGGGGGAACTAATGAGCCTTCATGGACCTTAGTGGAGAGAGAGGAGGGCCGCAAGGGGCTGGCCGCGCCCCCCCCTTGGCAGTCAGAATTGGACTATGGGAAGGGGGCGGCGCCCCCTTTCCTCTCCCTCTCCCTCTCCCTTCCTTCTTCCCCCTTCCACCAAGTGGAATCCTACTAGGACTTGGAGTCCTAGTAGGACTCCTCTCCTTGGCGCGCCCTACAGGGGCCGGCCGACCTCCCCCTCTCCTCCTTTATATACAGAGGCAGGGGGCACCCTAGAACACACAAGATCAGTTGGCTTAGCCGTGTGCGGTGCCCCCTGCACAGTTTACCACCTCGGTCATATCGTCGTAGTGCTTAGGCGAAGCCCTGCGCCGGTAACTTCATCATTACCGTCGCCACGCCGTTGTGCTGACGAAACTCTCCCTCGTCCTCAACTGGATCAAGAGCTTGAGGGACGTCATCATGCTAAACGTGTGCTGAACACGGAGGTGTCGTATGTTCGGTACTTGGATCGGTTGGATCGTGAAGATATTCGACTACATCAACTGCGTTACTAAACGCTTCCGCTTTCGGTCTATGAGGGTATGTGGACACACTCTCCCGTCTCATTGCTATGCATCTCCTAGATAGATCTTGCGTGATCGTAGGGATTTTTTTGAAATACTACGTTCCCCAACAGTGGCATCCGAGCCCGGTCTATGCGTAGATGTTATATGCACGAGTAGAACACAAAGATTTGTGGGCGATAATAGTCATACTGCTTACCAACGTCTTACTTTGATTCAGCGGTATTGTTGGATGAAGTGGCCCGGACCGACATTACATGACCGCATTCATGAGACTGGTTCTACCGACGTGCTTCACACACAGGTGGCTGGCGGGTGTCTATTTCTCCAACTTTAGTTGAATCGAGTTTGACTACGGCCTGTCCTTGTTGAAGGTTAAAACAACACACTTGACGAAAAATCGTTCTGGTTTTGATGCGTAGGTAGGAACGGTTCTTGCTAGAAGCCCGTAGCAGCCACGTAAAACTTGCAACAACAAAGTAGAGGACGTCTAACTTGTTTTTGCAGGGCATGTTGTGATGTGATATGGTCAAGACGTGATGATATATAAATTGTTGTATGAGATGATAATGTTTTGTAAAAGTTATCGGCAACTGGCAGGAGCCTTATGGTTGTCGCTTTATTGTATGAAATGCAATCGCCATGTAATTGCTTTACTTTATCACCAAGCGGTAGCGATAGTCGTGGAAGCAATAGTTGGCGAGACGACAACGATGCTAGGATGGAGATCAAGGTGTGAAGCCGGTGACGATGGAGCTCATGACGGTGCTTTGGAGACGGAGATCAAAGGCACAAGATGATGATGGCCATATCATGTCACATATTTCGATTGCATGTGATGTTTATCCTTTATGCATCTTATTTTGCTTAGTACAGCGGTAGCATTGTAAGATGATCTCTCACTAAATATCAAGGTATAAGTGTTCTCCATGAGTATGCACCATTACTACAGTTCGTCATGCCGAGACACCATGTGATGATCGGGTGTGATAACCTCTACGTTCACATACAACGGGTGCCAGCCAGTTTTGCACACGCAGAATACTCGGGTTAAACTTGACGAGCCTAGCATATGCAGATATGGCCTCAGAACACTAAGGCCGAAAGGTTGAACGTGAATCATATAGTAGATATGCTCAACATAGTGATGTTCATCATTCAAAACTACTCCATCTCACGTGATGATCGGACATGGTTTAGTTGATATGGATCACGTGATCATTTAGATGACTAGAGGGATGTCTATCTAAGTGGGAGTTCTTAAGTAATATGATTAATTGAACCTTAATTTATCATGAACTTAGTCCTGATAGTATTTGCATATCTATGTTGTAGATCAATAGCTTGTGATGTAGCTCCCCGTTTATTTTTTATATGTTCCTAGAGAAAAATAAGTTGAAAGATGATAGTAGAAATGATGCAGACTGGGTCCGTAATCTGACGACTATCCTCATTGCTGCACAGAAGAATTATGTCCTTGATGCACCGCTAGGTGACGGACCTATTGCAGGAGCAGATGCAGACATTATGAACGTTTGGCAAGCTTGGTATGATGACTACTTGATAGTTTAGTGCACCATGC
Source organism: Triticum aestivum (assembly GCF_018294505.1). Classification (NCBI taxonomy): domain Eukaryota; kingdom Viridiplantae; phylum Streptophyta; class Magnoliopsida; order Poales; family Poaceae; genus Triticum; species Triticum aestivum. Next base: position 346,302,897 of record NC_057799.1, read on the forward strand.
TTTACGGCTTAGAACCGGGACTTCAAAAACGTTTTCAACGCCACGGAGCATATAAGATGTTCCAAGCGCTGAAATTGGTATTTCAGACTCATACCCGAGTCGAGAGGTATGAGACCTCTGACAAGTATTTTGCCTACAAGATGGAGGAGAATAGCTCAACCAGTGAGCATGTGCTCAGAATGTCTGAGTACTACTATCGCTTGAATCAAGTGGGAGTTAATCTTCCAGATAAGATGGTGATTGACAGATTTCTCTAGTCACTATCACCAAGTTACTGGAATTTCGTGATGAACTATAATATGCAAGGGATGACGAAAACAATTCTGAGCTCTTCCTGATGCTGAAATCGACGAGGGTAGAAATCAAGAAAAGCATCAAATGTTGATGGTTGACAAGACCACTAGTTTCAAGTACAAGGGCAAGGGAAAGAAAGGGAACTTCAAGAAGAATGGCAAGCAAGTTGCCACTCCCATGAAGAATCCCAAAGCTAGACCCAAGCCTGAAACTGAGTGCTTCTACTGCAAAGGAAATGGTCACTGGAAGTGGAGCTGCCCCAAATACTTGGCGGATAAGAAAGATGGCTAAGTGAACACAATTATATATGATATACATGTTATTGATGTGTACTTTACTAGTGTTCATGCAGCCCTTGGGTATTTGATACCGGTTCAGTTGCTATGATTAGTAACTCGAAACAGGAGTTACAAAATGATCAAAGACTAGTTGAGGGTGAGGTGACGATGTGTGTTGGAAATGATTCCAAGGTTGATAAGATCACCATCGCATACTCCCTCTACCTTCGGGATTAGTATTGGAACTAAATAAATGTTATTTGGTGTTTGCGTTGAGCATAAATATGATTGGATCATCTTTATTGCGATACGATTATTCATTTAAGTCAGAGAATAATTTTTGTTCTGTTTATATGAATAAAACCTTCTGTGGTCTTACATCCAATGTAAATGGTTTACTGAATCTCGATCATAGTGATACACATAATATTGATGCCAAAAGATGCAAAGTTAATAATGATAGTGCAACTTCTTTATGGCACTGCCGTTTAGGTCATATTGGTGAAAAGCGCACGAAGAAACTCCATGTTGATGAGCTTTTGGAATCACTTGATGCTTCCGAACCATGCCTCATGGGCAAGATGACTAAAACTCCGTTCTTCAGATGGAACGAGCCACTTACTTATTGGAAATAATACATACTGATGTATGCGGTCCGATGAGTGTTGAGGCTCGCGGCGGGTATCGTTATTTTCTGACCTTCACAGATGATTTAAGTAGATATGGGTATATCTACTTAATGAAACACAAATCTGAAACATTTGAAAAGTTCAAAGAAATTCAGAGTGAAGTTGAGAACCATCATAACAAGAAAATAAAGTTTCTACGATCTGATCACAGAGGCAAATATTTAGTTACGAGTTTGGCTTTCATTTAAAAACAATGTGGAATGGTTTCACAACTCATGCCACCTGGAACACCACAGAGTAATGGTGTGTCCGAACATCGTAACCGTACTTTATTAGATATGGTGCGATCTATGATATCTCTTACCGATTTACCACTGTTGTTTTGGGGTTATGCATTAGAGACAGCTGCATTCACGTTAAATAGGGAACCATCTAAATCCGTTGGGACGACACCGTATGAACTATGGTTTGGCAAGAAACCTAAGCTGTCGTTTCTTAAAGTTTGAGGTTGCGATGCTTATGTGAAAAAGCTTCAGCCTCATAAGCTCGAACCCAAATCGGAGAAGTGCGTCTTCATAGGATACCCAAAAGAAACTGTTGGGTACACCTATCACAGATCCGAAGGCAAGATCTTTGTTGCTAAGAATGGATCCTTTCTAGAGAAGGAGTTTCTCTCGAAAGAAGTGAGTGGGAGGAAAGTAGAACTTGATGAGGTAGTTGCACCTTCTCCCGAATTGGAAAGTATTTCATCACAGAAATCAGTTCCAGTGATTCCTACACCAATTAATGAGGAAGCTAATGATGATGATCATGAAACTTCAGATCAAGTTACTACCGAACCTCGTAGGTCAACCAGAGTATAGTCCGCACCAGAGTGGTACGGTAATCCTTTCTACAAGTCATGTTACTAGACCATGACGAACCTACGAACTATGAGGAAGCGATGATGAGCCTAGATTCCGCGAAATGGCTTGAGGCCATGAAATTTGAGATGGAATCCATGTATGAGAACAAAGTATGGACTTTGATTGACTTGCCTGATGATCGGCAAGCCATTGAGATTAAATGGATTTTCAAGAGGAAGACGGACGCTGATAGTAGTGTTACTATCTACAAAGCTCGAATTGTCGCAAAAGGTTTTCGACAAGGTCAAGGTGTTGACTATGATGAGAGTTTCTCACTCGTATCTATGCTTAAAGTCTGTCCGAATCATGTTAGCAATTGCCACATTTTACGAAATTTGGCAAATGGATGTCAAAATTGCATTCCTTAATGGATTTCATAAGAAGAGTTGTATATGATGCAACCAGAAGGTTTTGTCAATCCGAAAGGTGCTAACAAAGTGTGTAAGCTCCAGCGATCCATTTATGGACTGGTGCAAGCATCTCGGAGTTGGAATGTACGCTTTGATAGTGTAATCAAAGAATATGGTTTTATACAGACTTTTGGAGAAGCCTGTATTTACAAGAAAGTGAGTGGGAGCTTCTGTAGCATTACTGATATTATATGTGGATTACATATTGTTGATTGGAAATAATACAGAATTTCTGTATAGCATAAAAGGATACTTGAATAAGATTTTTTTAGTGAAAGACCTCAGTGTAGCTACTTATATATTGGGCATCAAGATCTATAAAGATAGATCAAGACGCTTGATAAAGACTTTCGATGAGTACATACCTTGATAAGATTTTGAAGGAGTTCAAAATGGATCAGTCAAACAAGGAGTTCTTGCCTGCGTTGTAAGGTGTGAAGTTGAGTAAAGACTCAAAACCCGACCACGGCAGAAAATAGAAAGAGAATGAAAAGTCATTCCCTATGCCTCAGTCATAGGTTCTATAGAGTATGCTATGCTGTGTACCAGACCTATTGTGTACCTCACCACGAGTTTGGCAAGAGGGTACAATAGTGATCCAGGAGTGGATCACAGGACAACGGCCAAAATTATCCTTAGTGGAATTAGGATATGTTTCTCGGTTATGGAGGTGACAAAAAGTTCGTCGTAAAGGGTTACGTCGATGCAAGCTTTGACACTGATCCGGATGACTCTATGTCTCAATCTGGATACATATTGAAAGTGGGAGCGATTAGCTAGAGTATCTCTGTGCAGAGCATTGTAGACATAGAAAATTTGTAAAATACATAAGGATCTGAATATGGCAGAACCTTTGACTAAACCTCTCTCACAAGAAAAACATGATCACTCCTTAGTACTCTTTGGGTGTTAATCACATGCCGATGTGAACTAGATTACTGACTCTAGTAAACCCTTTGGGTGTTGGTCACATGGCATGTGACCTATGGGTGTTAAATCACATGACGATGTAAACTAGATTATTGACTCTAGTGCAAGTGGGAGACTGAAGGAAATATGCCCTAGAGGCAATAATAAAGTTGTTACTTATATTTCCTTATATCATGATAGATGTTTATTATGCATGCTAGAATTGTATTAACTGGAAAGTTAGTACATGTGTGAATACATAGACAAAATAGAGTGTCTCTAGTATGCCTCTACTAGACTAGCTCGTTAATCAAAGATGGTTAAGTTTCCTAACCATAGACATGTGTTGTCATTTGATGAACATGATCACATCATTAGAGAATGTTGTGATGGACAAGACTCATCCGTTAGCTTAGCATAATGACCGTTAAGTTTTATTGCTATTGCTTTCTTCATGACTTATACATATTCCTCTGACTATGAGATTATGAAACTCCCGAATACCGGAGGAACACCTTGTGTGCTATCAAATGTCACAATGTAACTGGGTGATTATAAAGATGCTCTACAGGTGTAGCGACCAGACCTCAAGCAGTCTGTGCTGCTGTGCATCAGTGTCATCCCTGGATCAGTAATGCTGACACGCACAGTACAAATGGAGGATTTATAACAGAGTAGCAATCACACACTTATTACATCGAGTATCTCCAAAGAGAAATAAGTATGATAAATATGGCTTAAGGCCATCTAATACGATAACAGCGGAAGACTTGGAAGATAAGTGAGTCCATCAACTCCAACGGCATCACTGAGTATAAGACCACGACCTAAGGCACCTTACTCGTCGTCTGAAAAGTCTGCAACATAAAACGTTGCAGCCCGAAAACGGATCAGCACATGGAATATGCTGGCAATTATAACACATAGAGAGTAATGAACATAATAATGCTATACTACATGCATATATGGCTGGTAGAAGGCTCCATGGTTACAGTTTTGTGAAAAGCCAATTTTTCCCTACTGCAAAGGAATAAATTTTGTTTAACTATCATGGTGGTTGTTAAACATTGAGATGGTTGACAGCATCTCAATCCCAATTAAGTATCATCATTAACCCAACAAAATTAATTAAAGTAACATGGTGATGAGATTCACATGATAATCCAAGTACTAGATACTCAAGATGTCCATAACCGGGGACACGGCTAACCATGATTAGTTTGTACACTCTGTAGAGGTTTGCGCACTTTTCCCCACAAGACTCGATCGCCTCCGCTTGATTCTCGCACTACATGATGTTTGAGAAACGGATGACCGAGACACAGTCTTTCAGAAACAATAACTCTTTACTCCGGGTGGACAGTTACACCTACGTTCCCCTACATCTGCTAGCCCACCTCTTCAAGAGATAATGTATCCTACTCAACTATGCTAGAGCCCATAATAGCTTGTGGCTGCACACGGAAGTTTCTAGCATGAATAATCTTATGATCCCTTTGAGCCTGGGTGGCGGTCCTTAGAAATACAGGCAACGCTGGGTTCTCCAGGTGCCTCAATCCACCCAGATGTGAGTTTTAGTTGCCACCTTAAGTAAACCATTAATTAACAATCTCACATCTGTCGTGAATATCTCTCAAACCCAATCCACGTCTACTAGCATAGCATGGCGATATAAGCAAACGTAGAAGTAACTCCCAAGGGTTTGATAATAAACAGGGCAATAGGTACTACCTCAACTACATCCCAATACCCACAATTTAATTAGATCCTAACCAATGCAATGTTTGAGGGTTGGTCTAATGCAATAAAACTGGGTAGTAAAAGAGGTATGATCAACGTGTTACTTGCCTTGCTGATGATCCGTGAAACTTAGCGATTCGAAGTAGCAAGCGGCGCACTCCGGGTACTCTATCGCAAACAAACAAGCATACAATAAGCACTCATCAAATGCACAGGTAAAACTCAAATAACTATCTAACCAGAAAGTTCAACTTAAGAACTCCGATTTGCAAAAAGAATCAAATCAAACGAAGCAACGAAAGTCAAATGGCGAAAGAAACAAGCTTCGATTACTAATCTGGATCTAGGTCAAATTTTACAGTAGCAAAAACTTGTTTGATTGGGTTAAACGGAAATAGAATTTCGAGACGAAACTCTAGGCGCTTGAATCGCCTGAGTCCGATAAACGAGCGAAAAGATAAACGAAAACGAAAATCTGATCGGAAATCGTGATCTGGAATAATCGCGGAAAATCCGACGAAAAGAAAACTGACGAACAGTTAAACGAACGGACGTTCGTTAACAGCGTCTAACCGACGAACACGTTCGTTAAAACGAACGGGTCGGTGAACGTTCACTAATTAAATAAACCAAAAAAATCGATCTATATAAAAAAACTAGGGTTTCGAAAAAAATAAACCGGGATGGTTTTTTTAAAAAACCCGGACGGCGAACGGCGGCGGCTCCGGCTAACCTCCGGCGAGGCTCGGGACGGGGCTCCGGCGGGTCGGGCGAGGGCGGCGAGGGGCGGCGGGGCTGCGGGCGTCGAAGGGCGACGGGGCGGCGGCGTACGGCGTCGGGGCGGCGAGCTTCTCGGGCGGCAGCGGCGGCTCCTCGGGCGGCGACGGCTGCTGGTCGGGGCGGGGACGGGGTGAGGGAGAGGGGGCGGGGTCGGGGGTATAAAAGGAGGGGGGTGCCGTGGAGGAGGGGGCAAGGCGGCGGGCGGCGACGTGCTCGAGCAGGACTCGGCGGCGGCGGCGCTGCGTGCCCGAGAGGGAGACGGGGCGCGGGGCAGGCTGGGCCGTCGGCTGGGCTTCGGCCCAGTCGGCGCGCTCGACGTTTTTTTAAAATAATATCGCCGAATTTAAAAAAAATCATAGAAAAATAAATAAAAATCCAAAAATGCTAAAACAAATTTTCACCGTCTAATTAGAATAATTAGAACAAGATGAACATTTTTCTTGGCCCAAAATGCCGTTTTGAAAACGTGCAATTTTTCTAATGCATTTAAAATTGCAAATAAAATCCGAGTAAAATCCAATATTTGATTTTAATATTTTTCCTCCTATATTTCAATTATTTTGGAGAAGTCATATTTTCTCCTCTCATTTATTTTAATACGGAATATTTTTCGGAGAGAAAATAGTTAAAACCAAAAATCCTCGTTTTTATTATTTGATAAAAATCAAATATGAAAACCGGAAAAATCCCCAACTCTCTCCGAGGGTCCTTGAGTTGCTTAGGATTTTCGAGGATTTGCCAAAATGCAATAAAATATGCTATGCAATGATGATCTAATGTATAACATTCCAAATTGAAAATTTGGGATGTTACAAACCTACCCCCTTAAGATGAATCTCGCCCTTGAGATTCGGGTTGGCTAGAAAATAGGTGAGAGTGGGTCTTCCGTAGATCTTCCTCTCGCTCCCAGGTGGCTTCATCTTCAGTGTGGTGACTCCACTGAACTTTGCAGAACTTGATAACCTTGCCGCGGGTGACTCGGCTGGCATACTCAAGAATCTTAACTGGTTTCTCCTCATAGGTCAAATCACTTTCCAACTGAATTGCTTCCAGGGGCACTGTATCTCTCAATGGTATCTCAGCCATCTCTGCGTGGCACCTCTTCAACTGGGAAACGTGAAATACATCATGAACTCCTGACAATCCTTCAGGCAATTCCAGCTTGTAAGCAATTTCTCCCATACGCTCCAAAACTCTGTATGGTCCGATAAAACGGGGCGCTAACTTTCCTTTAACTCCAAAGCGCTTCACTCCTCGAAGTGGTGACACTCGAAGATAAACTCTGTCTCCGACTTCGTGAACTGTCTCCTTACATTTAGAATCCGCATAACTCTTCTGCCTGGACTGGGCTACCTTGAGCCTATCGCGAATCAACTTCACTTTCTGTTCTGATTCCTTAATCAAATCTGGTCCAAACAACTGGCGGTCTCCAACTTCGTCCCATAACAATGGTGTTCTACACCTCCTTCCGTACAAGGCTTCGAAAGGGGCCATCTTCAAACTGGTTTGATAGCTGTTGTTGTAAGAAAATTCTGCATATGGCAAATTGTCGTCCCAACTAGATCCATAGTCTAGCGCACAAGCTCTCAGCATATCTTCCAAAATCTGATTGACTCTCTCGGTCTGTCCATCTGTCTGTGGGTGAAAGGCTGTACTGAATTCTAACCTGGTTCCCAAAGTTTCATGTAACTGATTCCAAAACTTCAAGGTAAACTGGGTTCCTCTATCTGATACAATGGTCCTCGGAACTCCATGCAAACATACGATTCTGGTCATGTATATCTTTGCCAACTTAGCACTGGTGTAAGTGGTCTTCACTGGGATGAAATGAGGTACTTTCGTCAAACGATCGACTACAACCCATATTGAGTCATAGCCTGAACGAGTCCTGGGCAATCCCGTGATAAAATCCATGCCTAGTTTATCCCACTTCCATTCGGGTATCGGCAATGGCTGTAGTAATCCTGCTGGCTTCTGATGCTCTGCCTTCACTCTCTGACATACATCACAAACTGCTACATACTCCGCAATATCCTTCTTCATTCCGGTCCACCAGAAAGTATCCTTCAAATCCAAATACATCTTGGTACTTCCTGGGTGAATCGAATACGGTGAATCATGGGCCTCTTGCAAGATCAACTTCCTGATCTCCGGATCGTTGGGCACATAAACACGGTCCTCAAACCATAAGGTATCGTGCTCATCCTCACGAAATCCCTTGGCTTTTCCTTTGCTCATCCTTTCCTTTATCTCGTCAATCTCCTTGTCTGTCTTTTGAGCTTCTCTGATCTTTTCCATCAAGGTAGACTGAATCTCTAACATTGCTAAATAGCCTCTTGGAACTATCTCCAAACATAGCTCGCGAAGATCCTCGGCTAATGATTTCGGTAATTCTCTGGTCATGAGGGTGTTAACATGGCTCTTGCGGCTCAACGCATCAGCTACTACGTTAGCCTTCCCTGGGTGATAATGCAATCTCATATCATAATCCTTAATGAGCTCCAACCATCTCCTTTGCCTGAGATTTAGCTCCTTCTGCGTGAAAATGTACTTCAAACTCTTGTGATCCGTGTACACCTCACAATGGTTTCCGATGAGAAAATGTCTCCATGTCTTCAACGCATGCACTACGGCTGCTAACTCCAAATCATGCGTGGCATAATTCTTCTCATGGGGTTTAAGTTGTCGTGAAGCATATGAAACAACTCTTCCCTCCTGCATTAGCACTACTCCAAGTCCTCGACGTGAAGCATCGCAATATACTTCGTATTCCTTGCGCTGATCTGGCAGAATCAACACTGGTGATGTAACCAAACGTTTCTTCAACTCTTGGAAACTAGCTTCACATTCCTCAGTCCAATTAAATTTGATGTCCTTCTTTACCAGCTCTGTCATGGGCTTAGCGATTTTCGAGAAATTCTCAATGAACCTCCGGTAGTATCCTGCAAGTCAAGAAAACTCCGGATTTCTCCAACTGACGTGGGTGATTCCCAGTTTGTTACTGTGTCAACTTTGGCGGGGTCTACGGCTATTCCTTCGCCAGATATAACATGTCCGAGGAATCCAACTTCCTTCAGCCAAAACTCACATTTGCTGAACTTGGCGTATAACTGGTGTTCTCTGAGCTTCTCAAGTACCAAACGCAAATGCTCCTTATGCTCGTCTTCGTTCTTTGAGTAGACCAAAATGTCATCAATGAAAACCACGACGAACTTATCTAAAAACTCCATAAACACTTTGTTCATCAGGTTCATGAAATAGGCAGGTGCGTTAGTCAGACCAAATGACATAACGGTATACTCATACAGCCCATACCTGGTGGTAAAAGCCGTCTTAGGTATATCCTGCTCTCGAATCTTTAACTGATGGTATCCTGATCGTAGATCGATCTTGGAAAATACCTTAGCTCCTTGTAATCGGTCAAACAGATCATTGATCATTCGCAGTGGGTACTTGTTCTTGATGGTCACTTCATTCAATCCACGATAATCAACAACCATCCTCAGTGATCCATCTTTCTTCTCCACTAGAAGTACTGGTGATCCCCAAGGTGACGAACTTGGGCGAATATAACCTTTATCCAGTAACTCCTTAATCTGCTTCTTAATCTCCTCCAAATCTTTTGCGGGCATCCTGTACGGCCTCTTAGATATTGGCCCTGTGCCTAGCAAAAGTTCAATCAAAAACTCAATGTCTCTATCTGGTGGCATGCCTGGCAACTCTTCTGGAAATACATCCGGGTAATCTTTCACCACTGGTACTTCCTCCTGTACAACTCCTGATAAGGAATGCACCTAAGTCCTCTTCGGCATATGCCGGGATACATACTTAATCCTTTTTCCTTCTGGGGTGGTAAGCAAAATCGTCTTACTGGCGCAATCGATGTTTCCTCCATACATCGATAGCCAATCCATTCCCAAAATCACATCCAAACCTTGCGACTCCAAAACTATTAGGTCTGAGGGGAAAACATGCCTACCTATGGCCAATGGCATCTGAAAACATCCTTGGCTTGCCATATACTCTGCTCCCGGCGAGGTTACTAACATAGGTGTTCTAAGAACTTTGGTGGGCAATTTATACTTATCCACAAATCCCCTTGATATGTATGAATGCGATGCACCGGTATCAAAAAGAACGATTGCAGTAAATGCCTTAACCAAAAACTTACCTATTACTGCATCAGGCTGTGCTTCAACCTCCTCCACGTAAATGTGGTTCACTTGTCCTTTATTGAATGGGTTGGGCTTCTTCCCAGAGCTTCCACTGCCATTTCCATTCTGGGCTTCCGGGCATTCAGTTGCATAATGTCCAGTCTTCTGGCACTTGAAACAAGTAACGTGACTTAGATCCCTCTTGGCTGGGGTAGATGGGTTATTACGGTTCTGCCCGTTGCTTCCTCCATTCCCATTAACATTCTTGGGTCCATTATGATGGTGCGAACTACCTCCTCGATGGGTATGCTGAAACTGTCCTCCCGATTTCGGGGTAAAACGTGGCTTCTGCTGAGCTCTAGAATTGTACTTCCCTTGTCCATACTTCCTCTTACGGTTTTCAATCTGCCGTTGCTTCCCTTCAATCATGAGAGCTCTATCTACCAACTCCTGGTAGTTGGTGAAGGTTGCTACCATCAACTGCATGCTCAGCTCATCATTCAGTCCTTCGAGAAACTTCTCCTACTTGGCTGCATCTATAGCAACGTCATCGGGAGCATAACGTGCTAGCTTACTAAAGTCCTCCACATACTGGCCTACGGTGCGTCCTCCTTGGCGTAGGTTGCAAAACTCACGCTTCTTCATAGCCATAGCTCCTGCTGAAACATGGGCAGTACGGAAAGCTTGCTGAAACTGATCCCATGTGACAGTGTCAATTGGGTGGGTGGCTGTGTAATTCTCCCACCATGATGCTGCGGGTCCATCAAGCTGATGTGCGGCAAAACGCACTTTCTCCGCATCCATGCATCCTACAGTGGTCAACTCCCTTCCAACTTTGCGGAGCCAATCATCTGCAACAATCGGCTCGGTGCTGCTGGAAAACACCGGCGGATTTAGCCTCAAGAAACGAGCTAATTGATCAACAGGTGGTGGTGGTGGGTTGTTGTTGTTGTTGTTGCCTTGGTTCTGTACTAACACTTGCATCAGGGCATTCTGCTGCTGAATCAACTGAGTGATCTCCGGTGGGAAAACAAATCCGGTGTCGCATCTCGGAGGCATCTGATAGGTTCAGAAAAGATGAGAATTTAGAATAGAATGAGGTCTAGAGGGAAAACACTACCCATATGCTCATGAGACAAAACACAATCAATATCACTCAATCAAATCAAACAAGGCATACAATCGATCTAACTATCGTTACAAAAGTGCTCGGACTATACTATTTACATGGGGAAATACTACTACTAATTTTGGTGGTCTACTAGAAATTTTGATCGGTCGAAGACTCCATGATATCTGCTCCAGCTTCATCAACAAAGTCATCTTCACTGGGGTCCGAGTCGGTGTCGTCGACGATGATGTAGTTACCCGGGCAAGTAGAATCGTCGTCTTGTCCTCCAGGTGATGGGTCTCCCAGGAATACTTCGATCTTATGTATCAGTTCGCCGTTCTTCTCCAACAACGTGGCGATCTCCTCCTCATATCCATCGCGCGTAGACTTGAGTTCTTCCTCCAACTCCATGATCTTGGTCAATGCCTTCTTCAGATATATCATGTCTGAGCACATCCGGTTCTCCTGGCGACGAATGTGTTGGTTTTGCTCCTGGATGAAAGCTGCAATTGATCCATCCTTCTTGGTGCTGATCATCTCCCATTGTTCATCTCGGCGTCCATAGATCTGATAAATAATATCCTTAAGCTCCCTGCGGTAGACTTCTCCAATGCGTCCCATAGAGATGTGGGCTGCCATGCTCTTCCCTAAACTCCAGGTTGGTGCATCAAAGGAAAACTCTATAGGCTCAGTGACTGGCGTAATCGTCCTTCCAGGAATTTGAACTTGAATCTTCTAGCGCTCCTCTTCTGGTAGTGTGGCGTTGTGGGTCCCGGTGAAGCTTGGTATTCTGATGTTTAGGTACTTAGGGACTTCCTTCAAGTGTCGTCCAAAAGGTGTATCTTCATCCAGTTGCATGAACTTGTTCCTTGCATCCGCCATTCCTAAAAGAGTAGGAAGTGGAGAGGAGTCAGAAATGAGAAGAGAGTAGTGTTCTAGGGTTTAAGCTTAGTGGTCGTGTCCTACAATCAGCGTGTGCTCTGATACCTTTGTAGCGACCAGACCTCAAACAGTCTGTGCTGCTGTGCATCAGTGTCATCCCTGGATCAGTAATGCTGACACGCACAGTACAAATGGAGGATTTATAACAGAGTAGCAATCACACACTTATTACATCGAGTATCTCCAAAGAGAAATAAGTATGATAAATATGGCTTAAGGCCATCTAATACGATAACAGTGGAAGACTTGGAAGATAAGTGAGTCCATCAACTCCAACGGCATCACTGAGTATAAGACCACGACCTAAGGCACCTTACTCGTCGTCTGAAAAGTCTGCAACATAAAACGTTGCAGCCCGAAAACGGATCAGCACATGGAATATGCTGGCAATTGTAACACATAGAGAGTAATGAACATAATAATGCTATACTACATGCATATATGGCTGGTAGAAGGCTCTATGGTTACAGTTTTGTGAAAAGCCAATTTTTCCCTACTGCAAAGGAATAAATTTTGTTTAACTATCATGGTGGTTGTTAAACATTGAGATGGTTGACAGCATCTCAATCCCAATTAAGTATCATCATTAACCCAACAAAATTAATTAAAGTAACATGGTGATGAGATTCACATGATAATCCAAGTACTAGATACTCAAGATGTCCATAACCGGGGACACGGCTAACCATGATTAGTTTGTACACTCTGCAGAGGTTTGCGCACTTTTCCCCACAAGACTCGATCGCCTCCGCTTGATTCTCGCACTACATGATGTTTGAGAAACGGATGACCGAGACACAGTCTTTCAGAAACAATAACTCTTTACTCCGGGTGGACAGTTACACCTACTTTCCCCTACATCTGCTAGCCCACCTCTTCAAGAGATAATGTATCCTACTCAACTATGCTAGAGCCCATAATAGCTTGTGGCTGCACACGGAAGTTTCTAGCATGAATAATCTTATGATCCCTTTGAGCCTGGGTGGCGGTCCTTAGAAATACAGGCAACGCTGGGTTCTCCAGGTGCCTCAATCCACCCAGATGTGAGTTTTAGTTGCCACCTTAAGTAAACCATTAATTAACAATCTCACATCTGTCGTGAATATCTCTCAAACCCAATCCACGTCTACTAGCATAGCATGGCGATATAAGCAAACGTAGAAGTAACTCCCAAGGGTTTGATAATAAACAGGGCAATAGGTACTACCTCAACTACATCCCAATACCCACAATTTAATTAGATCCTAACCAATGCAATGTTTGAGGGTTGGTCTAATGCAATAAAACTGGGTAGTAAAAGAGGTATGATCAACGTGTTACTTGCCTTGCTGATGATCCGTGAAACTTAGCGATTCGAAGTAGCAAGCGGCGCACTCCGGGTACTCTATCGCAAACAAACAAGCATACAATAAGCACTCATCAAATGCACAGGTAAAACTCAAATAACTATCTAACCAGAAAGTTCAACTTAAGAACTCCGGATTGCAAAAAGAATCAAATCAAACGAAGCAACGAAAGTGAAATGGCGAAAGAAACAAGCTTCGATTACTAATCTGGGTCTAGGTCAAATTTTACAGTAGTAAAAACTTGTTCGAGTGGGTTAAACGGAAAGAGAATTTCGAGACGAAACTCTAGGCGCTTGAATCGCCTGGTTCCGATAAACGAGCGAAAATATAAACGAAAACGAAAATCTGATCGGAAATCGCGATCTGGAATAATCGCGGAAAATCTGACGAAAAGAAAACTGACGAACAGTTAAACAAACGGACGTTCGTTAACAGCATCTAACCGACGAACACGTTCGTTAAAACGAATGGGTCGGTGAACGTTCACTAATTAAATAAACCGAAAAAACCGATCTATATAAAAATCTAGGGTTTCGAAAATAAAATAAACTGGGGTGGTTTTTAAAAAAAATCGGACGGCGAACGGCGGCGGCTCCGGCTAACCTCCGGCAAGGCTCGGGACGGGGCTCCGGCGGGTCGGGCGAGGGCGGCGAGGGGCGGCGGGGCTGCGGGCGTCGAAGGGCGATGGGGCGCCGGCGTACGGCGTCGGGGCGGCGAGCTCCTCGGGCGGCGGCGTCGGTCTCCGGCGGCGGCGGCTCCTCGGGCGGCGGCGGCTGCGGGTCGGGGCGGGGACGGGGTGAGGGAGAGGGGGCGGGGTCGGGGGTATAAAAGGAGGGGGGGTGCCGTGGAGGAGGGGGCAAGGCGGCGGGCGGCACTGCGTGCCCGAGAGGGAGACGGGGCGCGGGGCAGGCTGGGCCGTCGGCTGGGCTTCGGCCCAGTCGGCGCGCTCGACGTTTTTTTAATAATATCGCCGAATCTAAAAAAAATCATAGAAAAATAAATAAAAATCCAAAAATGCTAAAACAAATTTTCGCCGTCTAATTAGAATAATTAGAACAAGATGAACATTTTTCTTGGCCCAAAATGACGTTTTGAAAACGTGCAATTTTTCTAATGCATTTAAAATTGCAAATAAAATCCGAGTAAAATCCAATATTTGATTTTAATATTTTTCCTCCAATATTTCAATTATTTTGGAGAAGTCATATTTTTTCCTCTCATTTATTTTAATATGAAATATTTTTCAAAGAGAAAATATTTAAAACCAAAAATCCTTGTTTTTATTATTTGATAAAAATCAAATATGAAAACCGGGAAAAATCCCCAACTCTCTCCGAGGGTCCTTGAGTTGCTTAGGATTTTCGAGGATTTGCCAAAATGCAATAAAATATGCTATGCAATGATGATCTAATGTATAACATTCCAAATTGAAAATTTGGGATGTTACAACAGGTGTCTCCGAAGGTGTTTGTTGAGTTGGCATAGATCAAGATTAGGATTTGTCACTCCGTCTATCGGAGAGGTATTGCTGGGCCCTCTTGATAATGCACATCACTATAAGCCTTTCAAGCAATGTGACTAATGAGTTAGTTGCGGGATGATGCATTACGGAACGAGTAAAGACACTTGCCGTTAATGAGATTGAACTAGGTATGATGATATCGACGATCGAATCTCGGGCAAGTAACATACCGATGACAAAGGGAATGACATATGTTGTTATGCAGTTTGACTGATAAAGATCTTCATAGATTATGTAGGAGCCAATATGAGCATCCAGGTTCCGCTATTAGTTATTGACCGGAGAAGTTTCTCAGTCATGTCTACATAGTTCTCGAACCCGTAGGGTCCGCATGCTTAACGTTCGATGACGATTTGTATTATGAGTTATGTGATTTGATGAGCGAAGTTTGTTCGGAGTACCGGATGAGATCACGGACATGACGAGGAGTCTCGAAATGGTCGAGACATATAGATTGATATATTGGACGATGTTATTCAGACACCGGACTAGTTCCGAGAGGTACCGGGTAACTATCGGAGTGCCGGAGGGTTATCGGACCCCCCCGGGAACTAATGGGCCTTCATGGGCCTTAGTGGAGAGAGAGAGGGCCGCAAGGGGCTGGCCGCCCCCCTTGGCAGTCCGAATTGGACTAGGGGAAGGGGCGGCGCCCCCCTTTCCTCTCCCTCTCCCTCTCCCTTCCTTCTTCCCCCTTCCACGAAGTGGAATCCTACTAGGACTTGGAGTCCTAGTAGGACTCCTCTCCTTGGCGCGCCCTACAGGGGCCGGCCGGCCTCCCCCTCTCCTCCTTTATATACGGAGGCAGGGGCACCCTAGAACACACAAGATCAATTGTCTTAGCCATGTGCGGTGCCCCCTCCACAGTTTACCACCTCAGTCATATCATCGTAGTGCTTAGGCGAAGCCCTGCGCCGGTAATTTCATCATCACCGTCGCCACGCCGTCATGCTGATGGAACTCTCCCACGTCCTGAACTGGATCAAGCACTCGAGGGATGTCATCATGCTGAACGTGTGCTGAACACGGAGGTGCCGTACGTCCGGTACTTGGATCGGTTGGATCGTGAAGACGTTCGACTACATCAACCGCGTAACTAAACGCTTCCGCTTTCGGTCTACGAGGGTACATGGACACACTCTCCCTTCTCGTTGCTATGCATCTCCTAGATAGATCTTGCGTGGTCGTAGGATTTTTTTTGAAATACTACGTTCCCCAACAGGCGGGAGGCGCGGCCATAGTTGCAGGTGGAACCGCATCGAACGGCACCACTCCCGGAGGCGGCGGACCAGTGGGCGGCGGGGGTAGAGTGTTGGAGACGCAAAAGTAGCCTGCTGACGCAGCGCAGGAGCCTGTCGCACCGGCGGCGTGCCCGATGGGCTCCGCGGACGAGTGCAACCACGGGAGATGTGATTGAGACCCCCACAGTGCACACACTTGGTCGGGTTGGTGCAGTGGCGCGAGATGTGGCCGTCGTCCTCGCCGCAGTTATAGCAGCAGCCATGGAGGGAGACCGGGGTGGTGGAGCGCGGAGGCCAAGAGGAGAGGAGCCCCACCGATCTTGGATGGGAAACAGGGGAGCGGCGCTCCTTGCGGTTCTTGACTTGCTGCTAGGGGGAGCTGGAAGGATCTGCCACCGGGCGGGCGGCGACGATGGAGCGGAGGCGGGGAGTGGGATCTGCAGCCGGGGGGAATGGCGACGGAGAGGGGGCGCCCTGCCGGGGGGGGGGGAGGGCGGGAGGAGCCAGAGGAGGCCAAGGTGGAGCCCGAGAGCTGAACGCGGCTCGCCTTGGGGAGAGGTGGCCGCCGGAGCCGGAGTGGTTACCGGCGTAGGCGCGGAGGGAGCGAGGCGCGGAGCCACTACTCAGTGGTGTGGGATAACATTTACAAATATTTTCAATCTCTAGTAATATAAATCAAACTTATTAATGTTTTAGCACTATACTACTAATAATCTCAATTACAACAAATGTTCAAATCCGAATAATTAAAACAATAATGAATGGTCCGGAATGGAAAGAACGGTTCAAATCACACATGAATGCAAATAAGATCAAAGGAATAAAATGGAAGTTTACTTCCCATACAGATGTCACTCGTGCTCAATGAGATCATCACGGAGCTGGGTGTGTGTCCTTTTCCTCAATCTGCCAGTAGGTTTTAAGAAATGCATTGATCTGGTTCGGGTTCCTGCTAGGCTTAACACGACTACAAATATTGTCATAGAAAAACTCTAAGTTTAAATCACTCTCATCTCGATAGTCTTATTGTATACAATTACACATGCAGCCATAATATTTGAGAGGAATTTCTTATCCCAGAAGTGAGTAGGACCTCGAACAATGGCAAACCGAGCTTGCAACACACCAAATGCCCTCTCAATATCCTTTCGAGATGCTTCTTGTGCTTTGGGAAAAATTAGTTTGTTTCTTACTGATGGTCTTCACAAATGGGATAGATTTGGTATGCAAGATAATACCCCATGGTATATTCATGTCCATCAACGGAGTAGTTGCAACCCGGAGAATCTCCACTAGCAAGCCGAGCAAGAAGATGTGATCTCTGCAATACATTGATACCATTGAGAGAACCAGGGAAACCAAATAAGCAATGTCAAATCCACAAGTCCAGCGAAGCCACGACTTTGAGAAAAATAATGGGATCACGATGATGGTCGATATATTGCCAGTGCCAAGCCCTAGGGCATGTTCTTCCACCTGCAATGCATGTAATCCACACTCCATCTAAGCGAGATAATTGGTTTCTCGAATGTTCTCTCTCCTAGGGCCTCGGGACGCTCCGGCGACTCGCATTCTCTAGGGCATGATCTCCTGCTGGGATTGCAATTGTGATTGCGATCTTCTCTTTTCCCATGTCGCCAGTTCTTCTCGTTGTGTTTCCAGTTGGACCCCGCTGCCACGGGAGGGTAGGACAAAAGATGTCATGCAAGTTCTTTCCATAAGAATGTATGACTATTTACGGAATACATGCCTACATTATATTTATGAACTGGAGCTAGTGTCGTATCGCCCTAGGTTATGACTGTCTCATGATGAATATCATCCAACAAATCATCGACCCAATGCCTACGAATTTATCTTATATTGTTCTTGCTAAGTTACTACTGCTATCGTTACTGTTGCACTTGCTACAAAATTACTGCTATCACTGTTACCGTTACTATTGGTGTTGTCACTATTATCAAAACTATCATACTACTTTGCTACTGATCACTTTGCTGCAGATAATTAATCTCCAGGTGTGGTTGAATTGACAACTCAGCTGCTAATACTTACAAATATTCTTTGGCTCCCCTTGTGTCGAATCTATAAATTTGGGTTGAATACTCTACCCTCGAAAACTGTTGCGATCCCCTATACTTGTGGGTTATCAAGACCATTTTCTGGCGCCGTTGCTGGGGAGCATAGCTATATTTGTTGAGTCACTTGGGATTATTATCAATTTATCACTATGAAGAATCTGAAGGATGCTAAGACTAAGATTTTTCCCTCTAAGACGAGGGGGGGTAAGGAACTGCCATCCAGCTCCGCTTTAGATTCACCTTCTGTTATAAGTAAACTTGCAACACCACCACATGCTATTAATCCTAATATGTCGCAAGTTATTGATGATGCTACTTCTACTATGAATGATGCTTATGATGATGCTAGTACCTTGCATGATGATGGTGTGCCACTAGGTGAATTTCTTGATGAACAAATTGCTAGAGTAAGACAACATGATCTTGTTGAAACTGATGATGAGCTTGAAACTGAAAATCTTGAAACACCTACTAGAACTAGCCCTCCTAGATATGAAATGCCTAAGGTACCGGAAGGTTTTGTTATGAATGAGGAGACAACTAGATATATTCTAGCTTGTAAGGATAGAGATGACCTAGAGAAATTATTATGCAAGTATAAAGAAAAATCTCTGAATGCTAGAATGCAATATGATCCTAAGTTTGCTACTTCACCCATCTGTATTGATGATAAGGATTATGAATTCTTTGTCGACCCAGAGTTAATTACTTTGGTTGAATCTGATCCTTTCCATGGTTATGAAACTGAAACTGTTGTGGCACATCTTACTAAGTTGAATGACATAGCCACCCTTTTTGCTCATGATGAGAAAATTCACTACTATTATATTCTTAAATTATTTCCGTTCTCATTAAAGGGTGATGCTAAATATTGGTACTAACCTGGTTGTGTGCGTAGTCCCCAGGATATGATTTATTACTTCTCTGAAAAATATTTCCCTGCTCATAAGAAACAAGCTGCCTTACAGGAAATGTTTAACTTTGTGCAAATTGAAGAAGAGAGTCTCCCACAAGCTTGGGGGAGGCTTCTCCAATTGCTTAATGCTTTGCCAGATCATCCTCTTAAGAAAAATGAAATACTTGATATCTTCTATAATGGACTAACCGATGCTTCTAGGGATTTCCTAGATAGTTGTGCTGGTTGTGTTTTCAGGGAACGGACTATTGGGCAAATTTAAGAATTATTGAATAACATATTGAAAAATTATGATGATTGGACTCTTCCTGAATCATCGCTTAAACCCACTCCGAAGAAGAGGAGCATATTATACCTCAGTCCTGAAGATATGCAAGAGGCAAAGAAATCTATGAAATAAAAAGGTATGAAAGTTGAGGAAGTCAAAAATTTACCTCCTATTGAAGAAATACATGCGCTTAATATACCACCACCACCTAAGGTGGTAGAGGTAAATTATCTAATGAAATTCAATGATAATGACAATCCTCACAATATGCACCCTAGTCAATGCCTTTATGAGTTTGAGAATTACATTAGAAAACAAGACCACTTCAATGCAAATGGTATGAAACAATTGAAATACAATTCTGATATTGTTGCTCGCTTGAGTCACTTGTTATTTGGAATCTCAAATGATGTTAGAGGTGTGGGAAAGCATGCTTCTATTGTTCAAACTCAGTTAGAACAAGTTGCTAAATCTCAAAGGGAGTTGTTAGATGAAATGAACAATAACATACATGATTTTGCTGTTAGAGTAGCAACTAGAGGAGGTAAAATGACTCAGGAACCACTTTATCCTGAGGGACACCCAAAAAGAATTGAACAAGATTCTCAAAGAGCTAACATTAATGAACGTAGTCCTTCTAAAAAGAAAAAAGAAGAAGAAAAATGATAGGACTATGCATGCCTCTAGTGAACCTGAAGTAGAAAAATCTCCTGGTAATGATAATGAAGTTTCTATCTCTGATGCTGAAACTCAACCTGGTAGTGAACACTCACCTTCTGATAATGAAAAAGATAATGATGAGGTTCATGAAGATAACAAACAATAAAGAACCAGATAATGATGTAGATAGAACCAGCAGTTGATCTTGACAACCCACAACCTAAGAATACACGATATGATAAAAGGGACTTTATTGCTAGAAAACACAATAAAGAAAGAGAACCGTGGGTTCAAAAACCTAGGACTTTTCCACCTATGTCAACTAAAAAGAAAGATGATGCAGAACTTGAACGCTTTGCGGAAATGCTGAGGCCAGTCTTTTTGCGTACTCGCTTGACTGATATCCTTAAAATGCCTCCTTATGCAAAGTACATGAAAGACATCATCACCAATAAGAGAAAATACCGGAAGCTGAAATATCCACTATGCTTGCTAATTATACTTTTAAAGAGGAGTACCTAAAAAACTTGGAGATCCGGGAATACCAACTATACCTTGCTCCATAAAAAGAAACTATGTGAAAACTGCTCTGTGATTTAGGAGCTGGTGTTAGTGTTATGCCTTTTTCTTTGTATAAAAGACTTGACTTGAATAAACTCACACCTACTAAAATATCTTTGCAAATGGCTGACAAATCAACTGCCATACCTATCGGTATTTGTGAGCATGTGCCCGTTGTTGTTGCTAATGTTACTATTTTGGCTGACTTTGTTATACTTGAGATGCCTGAGGACGACAACATGTCGATTATCCTTGGTAGACCCTTCTTGAATACTGCAGGGGCTGTTATTGATTGCAATAAAAGCAAGGTCACTTTTCATATCAATGGTAATGAGCATACGGTGCACTTTTCGAGAAACAATTCCAAGTGAATGGTATTAATGTTATTGAAAAATCTCCGATAATCACTATTGGAAGTTTTCAACTACCTCTACCTACTGCTAAAAATAAATATGAAATGCTTATTGTTGGGGACATTCATATCCCCGTTGAGGTAACTTAGTGATTTACGAATGTTCTTCGGTTTCATGCTAATCAAAAGTGGTTGTTAATAAGACTTGATCAACCTTATTAATTGATCATTTTTTAGAGGTATGAAGTTGATGAATTTAGTGAGCACTACCTTCTGTCCCTACCTTTTGTTTTCTGTTTTTATTAGTTAAATAAAATAAAATGCCATGTTTTGTCTATTTTCTGATTTTCCCGTGGAATAAAAAAATGACCCAAAAATAAAAGTTCTCGGAATGCTCTAAAAATTTAATACGATTTTTCTCTCAATATTTAAGAATTTTTGGTGCAAATAATACCAGAGGGAGGTGCACCAGGTGGGCACATCCCACCTGGGCGCGCCAGGATCCCCAGGCGCGCCCTGGTGGGTTGTGGTCCCCACGTGGGCCCCCTCACTTATCTCTTCACACCACATTATCACCTACCTCCAGAAAAAAATCACCATTGCTCTCTTTCTCTCTCTCTCTCTCTCTCTCTCGTGTTCTTGCTCTCAAACCCGCGGATTTTGATCCCTTTGCTCGAAGCTCCGTTTCCGAAACTGTTTCGGGGAATTGTTGCTTGGTATGTGACTCCTTTGTCCAATTAGTTTTGTTTTAGTGGTTTATATTTTGAATAATTAGCTACTCTTGGTGCTGCTGTAGATGAGCATGCATGTTGAATTCTTAGAGTTCTAAGTAGTTTGAATGCTTGCTATGGCCTCTATGTATCCTTATGAGTAGTTGCTATCAATTTTGTAGAGTTTTGTTGAGAAAATTTGTGGACTAAAAATTTCAGAAATTTTGTTCATAGGAAAAACATTAGTATCTTTAGGAAGTTTGATTCCAAGAAGAACTCCAAGGGAGTGATTGGGGAGTCATCTGATAGTGATCTCCACATCCGGAGATTGGCAGAGCTACAACCATGCGAATGGCCGCATAACCCGTTCATGGAAGGGGCTGGAATCCTTCGAGAGTTTGCACAATATGCTGCTAATGCCGGCCTCACCGACTTCATTGCATCTGAGTGCGAACAGTATCATCTCCTCACAAATACCTTTGTGCAAAGTTTTAATTTTCTTCATAGGAATAATCCTCCTGAGGTGCAGTTTAATTTATATGTTGAACCCCATCAGATACCGCTTACTGAATTTTGTGAAATATGCTTGCTTCCTTTTTATGGTAGTTTAGCAGAGCCTAGGCCTGCAGAGTTTGAAAGCTTTTATCGCACTCTGACAGTGGGTGATGATAGAGGGGTGTCGAGTATCACCTGCTACCTCTTGAGCATGCGTTGGTTTTTGCTTGAAGAGGAAAGGGTGATGCATCAACATAGCGTAAGTATTTGCATCAGTTTTTGAGAACCAAGGTATCAATCCAGTAGGAGACTACATGCAAATCGCCTAGTACCTGCACAACACAATCAAGAACCTTGCAAGCAACACGATAAAGGGGTTGTCAATCCCTTCACGGCCACTTGCAAAAGTGGGATCTGATAAAGATAATAAGATAAATATTTTTGGTATTTTTTGGTATAGATTGGAAAATAAAGATTGCAAAATAAATAGTAAACTAGAATTGTAGGTTGGAAACTTATATGATGTAAAGTAGACCCGGGGGCCATAGGTTTCACTAGTGGCTTCTCTCAAGATAGCATGTATTACGGTGGGTGAACAAATTACTGTCGAACAATTGATAGAAAAGCGCATAGTTATGATGATATCTAAGGCAATGATCATGAATATAGGCATCACGTCCGTGTCAAGTAGACCGAAACGATTCTGCATCTACTAGTATTACTCCACACATTGACCGCTATCCAGCATGCATCTAGAGTATTAAGTTCATAAGAACGGAGTAACACATTAGGCAAGATGACATGATGTAGAGGGATAAACTCAAGCAATATGATATAAACCCCATCTTTTTATCCTCGATGGCAACAATACAATACGTGTCGTTTCCCTTTCTGTCACTGGGATCGAGCACCGCAAGATTGAACCCAAAGCTAAGCACTTCTCCCATTGCAAGAAAGATCAATCTAGTAGGCCAACCTAAACCGATAATTCGAAGAGACTTGCAAAGATATCAAATCATGCATATAAGAATTCAAAGAAGAATCAAATAATATTCATAGATAATCAAGTTCATAAACTCACAATTCATCGGATCTCGGCAAAGACACCGCTGAAAGAGTTACATCGAATAGATCTCCAAGAAGATCGAGGTGAACTTTGTATTGAGATCCAAAGAGAGAGAAGAAGCCATCTAGCTAATAACTATGGACCCGAAGGTCTGTGGTAAACTACTCACACATCATCGGAGAGGCTATGGTGTTGATGTAGAAGCCCTCTGTGATCGAATCCCCCTCCGGCAGATCACCGGAAAAGGCCCCAAGATGGGATCTCACGGGTACAGAAGGTTGCGGCGGTGGAAAAGTGGTTTCGTGGCTCCCCTCGATGTTTTCAGGGTATAAGAGTATATATAGGCGAAAGAAGTAGGTCGGTGGAGCTACGAGGGGCCCACGAGGGTGGGGGCGCGCCTACCCCCTGGGCGCGCCCTCCTGCCTCGTGGCTTCATCGCTGCTTCCTTGACGTCCACTCCAAGTCTCCTGGATTGCGTTTGTTCCAAAAAAAGATCCCCGTGAAGGTTTCATTTCGTTTGGATTCCGTTTGATAGTCCTTTTCTGCGAAACACTGAAATAGGCCAAAAAACAGCAATTTGCACTGCGCTTTCGGTTAATAGGTTAGTCCCAAAAATAATATAAAAAGGTATATTAAAGCCCATTAAGCATCCAAACAGATAATATAATAGCATGGAACAATCAAAATTATAGATACGTTGGAGACGTATCAAGTATCCCCAAGCTTAATTCCTGCTTGTCCTCGAGTAGGTAAATGATAAAACAGATTTTTTGATATGGAATGCTACCAAACATAATTTTTCAATGTAATTCTCTTTATTGTGGCATGAATGTTTAGATCCAAAAGATTCTAGACAATGTTTTATATTGACATAAAAATAGTAATACTTCAAGCATGCTAACCAAGCAATTATGTCTTATCAAAATAACATAGCCAAAGAAAGCTTATCCCTACAAAATCATATAGTTTGGCCATGCTTCATTTTCTTCACACAAAATGCTCCCATCATGCACAACCCCGATGACAAGCCGAGCAATTGGTTCATACTTTTTAACGCGCTTCAGCCTTTTCAACCCTTACACAATACATGAGCGCAAGCCATGGATATAGCACTATAGGTGGAATAGCATATGATGATGGGGGTTATGTGAGAAGACAAAAAAGGAGAAAGTCTCACATTGACGCGGCTAATCAACAGGCTATGGAGATGCCCATCAATTGACGTCAATGCGAGGAGTAGGTATTTCCATGCAACAGATGCACTAGAGCTATAAATATATGAAAGATCATCAAAATAAACTAAGTAGGTGTGCATCCAACTTGCTTGCTCACGAAGACCTAGGGCATTTTGAGGAAGCCCATCATTGGAATATACAAGTCAAGTTCTATAATGAAAATTTTCCACTAGTATATGAAAGTGACAAAATAAGAAACTCTCTATCATGAAGATCATGGTGCTATTTTGAAGCACAAGTGTGGAAAAAGGATAGTAACATTGTGCCTTCTCTCTTTTTCTCTCATAAATTTTTTTGGGCTTCTTTGGCCTCTTTTTTTTCGTCCGGAGTCTCATCCCGACTTGTGGGGGAATCATAGTCTCCATCATCCTTTCCTCACATGGGACAATGCTCTAATAATGATGATCATCACACTTTTTTTTACTCATAACTCAATATTACAACTCGATACTAGAACAAAAATATGAATCTATGTGAATGCCTCCGGCGGTGTACCGGGATATGCAATGAATCAAGAGCGACATGTATGAAAGAATTATGAAGGTGGCTTTGCCACAAATATGATGTCAACTACATGATCATGCAAAGCAATATGACAATGATGGAACATGTCATAATAAACGGAACGGTGGAAAGTTGCATGGCAATATATCTCGGAATGGCTATGGAAATGCCATAATAGGTAGGTATGGTGGCTGTTTTGAGGAAGATATAAGGAGGCTTATGTGTGATAGAGCGTATCGTATCACGAGGTTTGGATGCACCGGCGAAGTTTGCACCAACTCTCGAGGTGAGAAAGGGCAATGCACGGTACCGTAGAGGCTAGCAAATTGCGAAAAGGTAAGAGTGCGTATAATCCATGGACTGACATTAGTCATAAAGAACTCATATACTTATTGCAAAAGTTTAATAGCCCTCGAAGCAAAGTAATACTACGCATGCCCCTAGAGGGATAGATTGGTAGGAAAAGACCATCGCTTGTCCCCGACCGCCACTCATAAGGAAAGCAATGAAAGAACACCCCATGCTTCAAATTTGTCATACAACGTTTACCATACGTGCATGCTACAGGACTTGCAATCCTCAACACAAGTATTTCTCAATTCCACAATTACCCAACTAGCATGACTCTAACATTACCACCTTTATATCTCAAAACAACTATCAAGTATCATAGTATTCAATGCACTCTATATGAAAGTTTTTATTATATCCATCTTGGATGCTTATCATATTAGGACTAATTTTATAGCCAAAGCAAATTACCATGCTGTTCTAAAAGACTCTCAAAATAATATAAGTGAAGCATGAGAGATCAATAATTTCTATAAAATAAAACCACCACCGTGCTCTAAAAAATATAAGTGAAGTACTAGAGCAAAATTATCTAGCTCAAAAGATATAAGTGAAGCACATAGAGTATTCTAATAAATTCCGATTCATGTGTGTCTCTCCCAAAAGGTGTGTACAACAAGGATCATTGTGGTAAACTAAAAGGCAAAGACTCAAATCATACAAGACGCTCCAAGCAAAACACATATCATGTGGTGAATAAAAATATAGCCTCAAGTAAAGTTACCGATAGACGAAGACGAAAGAGGGGATGCCTTCCGGGGCATCCCCAAGCTTAGGCTTTTGGTTGTCCTTGAATTTTACCTTGGGGTGCCTTGGGCATCCCCAAGCTTAGGCTCTTGCCACTCCTTATTCCATAATCCATCAAATCTTTACCCAAAAACTAGAAAATTCACAACACAAAACTTAACAGAAAATCTCATGAGCTCCGTTAGTATAAGAAAACAAACCACCACCTTAAGGTACTGTAATGAACTCATTCTTTATTTATATTGGTGTTAAACCTACTGTATTCCAACTTCTCTATGGTTCATACCCCCCGATACTAGCCATAGATTCATCAAAATAAGCAAACAACACATGAAAAACAGAATCTGTCAAAAACAGAACAGTCTGTAGATATCTGATTTGTTTGAATACTTCTGGAACTCCAAAAAATCTGAAAAACTAGTACAACCTGGATAATTTGTATATTGATCTACTGCAAAAATAATTGGTATTTTATCACATTCTGGTGAATTTTAACAATTATTTTCGTGAGCGTAATGTTTCTGTCTTTTTCAGCAAGATCAAACAACTATCACCCAAAAAGATCCTATTGGTTCTACTTGGCACAAACACTAATTAAACATAAAACCACATCAAAACAGATGCTAGATGAATTATTTATTAATAAACAGAAACAAAAAGCACGGAACAAAAATAAAATTGGGTTGCCTCCCAACAAGCGCTATCGTTTAACGCCCTAGCTAGGCATTGATAATTTTAATGATGCTCACATGAAAGATAGCATTTGAAACACAAAGAGAGCATCACGAAGCACGTGACAAACACATCTAAGTCTAACATACTTCCTATGCATAGGAATCTTATAGGCAAACAAATTATCAAGGCAAGCAAAAACTAGCATATGCAAGGAAGCGGAAAGAAACAATAGCAATCTCAACATAACGAGAGGTAATTTAGTAACATGGAAATTTCTACAACCATATTTTCTTCTCTCATAATAATTACATGTAGGATCATAAGCAAATTCAACATTATAGCTATCACAAAACATATTCTTAACACGATCCACATGTATGCAAAGTTGACACTCTTCCAAAATAGCGGGATTAACATTAACTAAAGTCATGACCTCTCCAAACCCACTTTTATAAAAACTTCATAAGATTGAACATTCTCCAGATATGTGGGATTTAAAGTTGACA
This sequence comes from Triticum aestivum, assembly GCF_018294505.1. NCBI lineage: Eukaryota > Viridiplantae > Streptophyta > Magnoliopsida > Poales > Poaceae > Triticum > Triticum aestivum. Next base: position 346,330,282 of record NC_057799.1, read on the forward strand.
CTCTTCCAAACCCACTTTCAATATTATTGCAAACATTATTATCAATCTCATATTCATCATGAGGCTTAAATAAATTTTCAAGATCATAAGAAGAATCATCCCAATCATGATCATTGCAACAAATAGTAGTCATAGAAAAACTAGCATCCCCAAGCTTGAGGTTTTGCATATCATTAACAAAATTGAAATTAAGAGAATTTACAATAACATCATTGCAATCATGCTTTTCATAGAAGGAACTATCAAGTGTGGGTGCAATAGCAACAATCTCATGTTTAACATAAGGAACTATAGCAAATTCATCTTCATAAATATTGGCATCATGGCCACAAGAATAGCAAGCATCATGTTCATCAAGGGATATTTCAATCAAATCATCGGAATCATAATTATCTATAGATTGATGCATATCATTATTTTCTTCAGAAGCAACAGTCATTCTTTCAATAAATTCTTTGACATAGACATTATGAGCATAGTTTTCATAGCAATATTTAAGTATGTCAAAATTTTCAGATTCGTAGAGAGTAATATTATACTTTTCAATCAAAGAAGCAACTTCATAAGCACCCTTAAAAGCAACAAATTCTTCAATTTGTTCTATATCATAGTAACTATAAGCACCCTTTGCATAAGAAGATAAAATTTCATGATCATTAAACTCACATAGGTAGGGAAGGTGTTTTTTAGGGTTCTTAGAGCAACAAGTAAAGTCATAAATTTCACAAAGATTCCAAGCATAGCATAGCAAACTATTTATTTGATACCATAAGAGCTTTCCTTTTCAGACAAACAATGACGCACAAAATGAGCATGCTCATCTAAAGATTTTCCCTCAACTAAACTAGCTGGGGTTTCAACACGAGCACATATAGATCGAAGATGATCCATGTAGAACACTTTAAGTGGATCCATATCAATAGATTTTTAGCAAGCAAATAAAAGGCACAAGGAAACACAAAAAAAGATACATACGGGAAGAAGGCGAAGAAAAGGCAAAGGTGAAGTGGGGGGAGAGGAAAACGAGAGGCAAATGGCAAATAATGTAATGCGAGGGATAAGAGTTTGTGATGGGTACTTGGTATGTCTTGACTTGTGCGTAGATCTCCCCGGCAACGGTGCCAATAATCCTTTCTTGCTACCTCTTGAGCATGTGTTGGTTTTCCCTTGAAGAGGAAAGGGTGATGCAGCTAAGTAGCGTAAGTATTTCCCTCAGTTTTTGAGAACCAAGGTATCAATCCAGTAGGAGACTACACACAAATCGCCTAGTACCTGCACAAACAATCAAGAACCTTGCAACCAACGCGATAAAGGGGTTGTCAATCCCTTCACGGCCACTTGCAAAAGTGAGATCTGATAAAGATAATAAGATAAATATTTTTGGTATTTTTGTGGTATAGATTGGAAAATAAAGATTGCAAAATCTTTCCCTAATAATAAAGCACGGATTGACTCCGTGGGTTCACCATCACAATACGCTTCTTCCCGTAAATTTGCGCTTTCATTTTTTTCAACACATCCATAATTTTTCCAAAATCCAAGGTGGTACTAATCTATCATATTTTTGTACGTTCATATTTTTAGCTTTTTGTACGTTCTTGTACGGGCTGGGCCTTCTTTCCCTAAAAGAAACAGGAGCACGATGCGTTGCCTCACCAGAGATGAGACTCGGTATCCTTCCTCTTCTTTCATCGATCCTACTTCCTGTAGCGACCATACCTCAAACAGTCTGATCTCTGTGCTTCAGTGTCATCCCTGGATCGGTAATGCTGACACGCACAGTACTTGAAGGATTTATATCAGAATAGCAATCACACACTTATTACATCGAATGTCTTAAAAGAGAACTTATTACAATAAATATGGCTTAAGGCCATCTAATACGATAACGGCATCACTGAGTGAAAGACCACGACCTAAGGCTCCTTACTCGTCGTCTGAAAAGTCTGCAACATGATACGTTGCAGCCCGAAAACGGGTCAGCACATGGAATATGCTGGCAATGTAACACAAGAGAGTAATGAACAGAATAAAGCTATCACTACATGCATATATGGCTGGTGGAGGCTGTATGGTTAATATGTTTTGCGAAAAGCCAATTTTTCCCTACAACAAAGGAATAATTTTTTTTAACTATCATGGTGGTTGTTAAACATTGAGAAGGTTCACCCAACTCAATCCCAATTAAGCATCATCATTAAACCCAATCAAATTATATTAAGAGTGATGAGATCCACATGATAATCCAAGAACTAGATACTCAAGTCGTCCATAACCGGGGACACGGCTAACCATGATTAGTTTGTACACTCTGCAGAGGTTTGTGCACTTTTCTCCACAAGACTCGATCTCCTCCGTTTGTTTTCTCGCACTACATGATGTTTGAGAAACGGATGACCGAGACACAGTCTTTCCGAAGAGGTCCCTTTAACCGATAGATAGGCCTGTACACCTACAATCCCCTACATCTGCTAGCCCATCATGGAAAAGTTACCCACAACTTATTCAACTATGCCAGAGCCCATATTGGCATGTGGCTGCACACGGAAGTTTCTAGCATGAATAATCTTATGATCCCTTTGAGCCTGGGTGGCAGTCCATAGGAGAATCACACGGTACCCCGGGATTTCCAAAAATACAGGCAATCACTGGAATTCCCCAGGTGCCTCAGTCCACCCAGATATGTGTTAAAGTTGCCACCTTAAGTTAACCATTAATTAACAATACTCACATCTGTCATGAATAGACTCAAACCCAATCCACGTCTACGAGCATAGCATAGCAGTATAAGCAACGTAGAAGTAACTCCCAAGGTTTGATATTAAACAGGTGAATAGGTACTACCTCATCTACTTTCCAAACCCACAATTTAAATCAGATCCTAACCATGCAATTGTTCGAGGATTGAACTAATGCAATAAAACTGGGCATGAAAGGGGTATGATCAAAGTGTTACTTGCCTTGCTGATGATCCGCGAAACCTAGAGACTCGTAGTAGCACGCTTCACACTCCGGGTACTCTATCGCAAACAAACAAGCATACAATAAGCAATCAAGCAAGGGCACGGGTAAAACTCAAATAAGAGATCTAACCTGAAAGTTCAACTTAAGAACTCCGGTTTGCAAAAAGAATCAAATCAAACGAAGCAACAAAACTCAAACGGCGAAAGAAACAAGCTTCGTTTACTAATCTGGACTAAAGTCAAATTTTACAGTAGGAAAATCTTATTTAAGTTGGTTAAACAGAAAGAGGGCTTCGAGGCGAAACTCTAGGCGCTTGAATCGCCTAATTCCGATAAACGAGCGAAAATTTAAACTAAAACAAAAATCGGATCAGATATCGCGATCGAAAATAATCGCGGAAAAATCCGAGAAAAAGAAAAACTGACGAACAGGCTAACGAACGAACGTTCGCTGTCTGCGGCTAAACGGTGAAATCCGTTCATTAAAACGAACGTACGAACGGGCGTTCGCTACATAACTAAACCGGAAAAAAACCGAACCGATCTAATCTAAAAAAATGAATCTAGGTTTTCTAAAAAAACGAACGATTAACTGAAAAAAATAAAACAACGACGAACGGCGGCGGTGGCGGCTACCTCCGGCGTTGGTCCGGTGAGGCGGGGCGGCTCCGGCGGGCGGCGGCTTGGGTTAGGGTTTGGGGCGCGGGCGCGGGTGGGCTGGCGGCTGGGCCTTGGGGCGCTCGGGGCGGCGGCTTATAAAGCCCCCCCGGGCGGAGTCCCGCTCGGGTACGGCCCGGAGTCGATTTCTTTTTTTTTTTTATAAATAATTCCGACATGCAGAAAAAGAAAGAAAGGAAGTACTAAACAGACTCCAAAACTCCCGAAATAAATTTTTCCCGTCCTCTAAAAATAGTCCGGACAAGGTGAACATTTATTTGGACCTAAAATGCAATTTTGAAAAACGCATATTTTTCCTAATTCAAATAAAATAGCGATAAAACTCCGAATAAAAATCTTATTTGATTTTAATATTGAATCTCCAATATTTCTTTATTTTGAGGAAGTCATTTTATCCTCTGTCTTTTATTTTCATAAAACAAATATTCAAAGAGAAAATAATTAAAATCAAACGATCCTCTTTTCAAAATTTGAGAAAACTCAAAAATGAAAATAACGAAATCCCCAACTCTCTGCGTGGGTCCTTGAGTTGCGTAGAATTTCTAGGATCAAACAAAAATGCAAATAAAATATGATATGCAATGATGATGTAATGTATAACATTCCAAATTGAAAATTTGGGATGTTACAAACCTACCCCCCTTAAGATGAATCTCGCCCTCGAGATTCGGGTTGGCTAGAAAATAGGTGAGAGTGATCCTTTCGTAGGTTTTCCTCTCATTCCCAGGTGGCTTCATCTTCAGTATGGTGACTGTTAGAAATATGCCCTAGAGGCAATAATAAATTGGTTATTATTATATTTCCTTGTTCATGATAATCGTTTATTATCCATGCTAAAATTGTATAGATAGGAAACTCAGATACATGTGTGGATACATAGACAACACAATGTCTCTAGTAAGCCTCCAGTTGACTAGCTCGTTGATCAATAGATGGTTACGGTTTCCTGACCATGGACATTGGATGTCGTTGATAACAGGATCACATCATTAGGAGAATGATGTGATGGACAAGACCCAATCCTAAGCCTAGCACAAGATCGTGTAGTTCGTTTGCTAAGAGATTTTCTAATGTCAAGTATCATTTCCTTAGACCATGAGATTGTGCAACTCCCGGATACCGTAGGAATGCTTTGGGTGTACCAAACGTCACAACGTAACTGGGTGGCTATAAAGGTGCACTACAGGTATCTCCGAAAGTGTTTGTTGGGTTGGCACGAATCGAGACTGGGATTTGTCACTCCGTGTAAATGGAGTGGTATCTCTGGGCCCACTCGGTAGGACATCATCATAATGTGCACAATGTGACCAAGGAGTTGATCACGGGATGATGTGTTATGGAACGAGTAAAGAGACTTGCCGGTAACGAGATTGAACAAGGTATCGGGATACCGACGATCGAATCTCGGGCAAGTAACATACCGGTAGACAAAGGGAATTGTATACGGGATTGATTGAATCCCCGACATCGTGGTTCATCCGATGAGATCATCGTGGAACATGTGGGAGCCAACATGGGTATCTAGATCCCGCTGTTGGTTATTGGCCGGAGAACGTCTTGGTCATGTCTGCATGGTTCCCGAACCCGTAGGGTCTACATACTTAAGGTTCGATGACGCTAGGGTTATAGGGAATAGATATACGTGGTTACCGAATGTTGTTCGGAGTCCCGGATGAGATCCCGGACATCACGAGGAGTTCCGGAATGGTCCGGAGGTAAAGATTTATATATGGGAAGTTCCGTTTTGGCCACCGGAAGAGTTTCGGGCGTCACCTGTAATGTACCGGGACCACCGGAGGGTTCCGGGGGTCCACCGGGAGGGGCCACCAGCCCTGAAGGGCCCTATGGGCTGTATGTGGTGAGGGACCAGCCCCTTAGTGGGCTGGGCGCCTTCCCTCCCAGGGCCCATGCGCCTGGGGGTTTGGGGGAACCCTAAGGGGAGGCGCCCCCCTTGCCTTGGGGGGCAAGGCAACCCCCTGGCCGCCGCCCACTCCTCAGATTGGATCTGAGGGGGTCGGACCCCCTCTCCCTTGCCCCTATATATATGTGGGGGGTGGGAGGGCAGCCGCACCCAAGTTCTGGCGCAGCCCTCCCCCTCTTCCATGTCCTCCTCCTCTCCTGCGGTACTTGGCGAAGCCCTGCAAGATTGCCACGCTCCTCCATCACGACCACGCCGTCGTGCTGCTGCTGGACGGAGTCTTCTCCAACCTCTCCCTCTCTCCTTGCTGGATCAAGGCATGGGAGACGTCACCGGGCTGCACGTGTGTTGAACGCGGAGGCACCGTTCTTCAGTGCTTAGATCGGAATCAACCGCGATCTAAATCGCTACGAGTACGACTCCTTCATCCGCGTTCTTGCAACGCTTCCGCATCGTGATCTACAATGGTATGTAGATGCACTCCCCTTCCCCTCGGTGCTAGATTACTCCATAGATTGATCTTGGTGATGCGTAGAAAATTTTGAATTTCTGCTACGTTCTCCAACAGTGGCATCATGAGCTAGGTCTATGCGTAGTTTCTATGCTCGAGTAGAACACAAAGTAGTTGTGGGCGTCGATTTTGTCAATTTACTTGCCGTTACTAGTCTTATCTTGATTCGGCGGCATCGTGGGATGAAGCGGCCCGGACCGACCTTACACGTACACTTACGTGAGACAGGTTCCACCGACTGACATGCACTAGTTGCATAAGGTGGCTAGCGGGTGTCTGTCTCTCCCACTTTAGTCGGATCGGATTCGATGAAAAGGGTCCTTATGAAGGATAAATAGAAATTGGCATATCACGTTGTGGCTTTTGCGTAGGTAAGAAACGTTCTTGCTAGAATCCCATAGCAGCCACGTAAAACATGCAACAACAATTAAAGGACGTCTAACTTGTTTTTGCAGGGTATGCTTTGTGATGTGATATGGCCAAAAGGATGTGATGAATGATATTGTGATGTATGAGATTGATCATGTTCTTGTAATAGGAATCACGACTTGCATGTCGATGAGTATGACAACCGGCAGGAGCCATAGGAGTTGTCTTAATTTATTGTATGACCTGCGTGTCAATGAAAACGCCATGTAATTACTTTACTTTATTGCTAACCGTTAGCCATAGTAGTAGAAGTAATAGTTGGCGAGACAACTTCATGAAGACACGATGATGGAGATCATGATGATGGAGATCATGGTGTCATGCCGGTGACGAAGGTGATCATGCCGCGCCTCGAAGATGGAGATCAAAGGCGCAGGATGATATTGGCCATATCACGTCACTTTATGATTTGCATGTGATGTTTGTCATGTTTACATTTTATTTGCTTAGAACGACGGTAGCATAAATAAGATGATCCCTCACTAAAATTTCAAGAGACGTGTTCCCCCTAACTGTGCACCGTTGCGAAGGTTCGTTGTTTCGAAGCACCACGTGATGATCGGGTGTGATAGATTCTAACGTTCGAATACAACGGGTGTTGACGAGCCTAGCATGTACAGACATGGCCTCGGAACACATGCGAAACACTTAGGTTGACTTGACGAGCCTAGCATGTACAGACATGGCCTCGGAACACAAGAGATCGAAAGGTCGAACATGAGTCGTATAGTAGATGCGATCAACATGGAGATGTTCACCGATGATGACTAGTCCGTCTCACATGATGATCGGACACGGCCTAGTTTGACTCGGATCATGTATCACTTAGATGACTAGAGGGATGTCTATCTGAGTGGGAGTTCATTAAATAATTAGATGAACTTAATTATCATGAACATAGTCAAAATGTCTTTGCAAATTATGTCATAGCTTACGCTTTAGTTCTACTGTTTAAGATATGTTCCTAGAGAAAATTTAGTTGAAAGTTGATAGTAGCAATTATGTGGACTAGGCCCGTAAACTGAGGATTGTCCTCATTGCTGCACAGAAGGCTTATGTCCTTAATGCGCCGCTCGGTGTGCTGAACCTCAAGCGTCGTCTGTAGATGTTACGAAACATCTGACATACATGTTTTGATCACTACGTGATAGTTCAGTGTGTGATGCTAAGGGTTTAAAATTGTGGCGACAAGACGGTTTTGAAACGTCGCAGAACATATGAGATGTTCCAAAGACTGAAATTGGGATTTCAGACTAATGCCCACGTCAAGAGGTATGAGACCTCTGACAAGTTTCTTAAGCCTGCAAACTAAGGGAGAAAAGCTCAATCGTTGAGCATGTGCTCAGATTGTCTGAGTACTACAATCACTTGAATCGAGTGGGAGTTAATCTTCTAGATGAGATAGTAATGGTTCTCCATAGTCACTGCCACCAAGCTATTAGAGCTTCGTGATGAACTATAACATATCAGGGATAGACATGATGATCCTTGAGCAACTCGCGATGTTTGACACCGCGAAAGTAGAAATCAAGAAGGAGCATCAATTGTTGATGGTTAGTAAAACCACTAGTTTCTAGAAGGGCAAGGGCAAAAGGGATACTTCATGAAACAACAAATCATTTGCTGCTCTAGTGAAGAATCCCAAGGTTGAACCCAAACCCGAGACTAAGTGCTTCTGTAATGAGGGGAACGGTCACTGAAGCAGAACTACCCTAGATACTTGGTAGATGAGAAGGCAGGCAAGGTCGACAGAAGTATATTGAATATACATTATATGAATGTGTACTTTACTAGTACTCCTAGCAGCACCAGGGTATTAGATACCGGTTTGGTTGCTAAGTGTTAGTAACTCGAAATAAAAGCTGCGGAATAAACGGAGACTAGCTAAAGGTGAGATGACGATATGTGTTGGAAGTGTTTCCAAGGTTGATGTGATCAAGCATCGCATGCTCCCTCTACCATCGAGATTGGTGTTAAACCTAAATAATTGTTATTTGGTGTTTGCGTTGAGGATAAACATGATTGGATTATGTTTATCGCAATACGGTTATTCATTTAAGGAGAATAATGGTTACTCTGTTTATTTGAATAATACCTTCAATGGTCTTGCACCTAAAATGAATCTCGATCGCAGTGATACACATGTTCGTGCCAAAAGATATAAAATAGCAATGATAGTACCACATACTTGTGGCACTGCCATTTGAGTCATATTGGTATAGAACGCATGAAGAAGCTCCATGTAGATGGATCTTTGGACTCACTCGTTTTTGAAAAGATTGACACATGCGAACCATGTCTATTGGTATATATGCATGAAGAAACTCCATGCAGATGGATCGTTTGGACTCACTTGAGACATGCAAATCATACCACATGGGCAAGATGACTGAAAGGCCTCGTTTTCAGTAAGATGGAAGAAGAGAGCAACTTGTTGGAAGTAATACATTTGATGTGTGCAGTCCAATGAGTGCTGAGGCACGCAGTGGATATCGATATGTTCTTACTTCACAGATGATTTGAGTAGATGCTGAGAATATTTACTTGATGAAACACAAGTCTGAATTATTGAAAGGTTCAAGTAATTTCAGAGTGAAGTTGAAGATCGTCGTGACAAGAGGATAAAATGTCTATGATATGATCATAGAGATATCTGAGTTACGAGTTTGGCACACAATTAAGAAATTGTGGAAATTGTTTCACGACTAATACCGCTTGAAGCACCATAGTGTGATGGTGTGTCCGAACATCATAACTGCACCCTATTGGATATGTTGCATACCATGATGTCTCTTATAAAATTACCACTATCGTTTATGGGTTAGGCATTAGAGACAACCACATTCACTTTATATAGGGCACCACGCAATTCCGTTGAGACGACACCGTTTAGAGAAACCTAAGTCGTCGTTTCTTAAAAGTTTGGGGCTGCGATGCTTATGTGAAAAAGTTTCAGGCAGATAAGCTCGAACCCAAAGCGGATAAATGCATCTTCATAGAATACCCAAACCAGTTGGGTATACCTCCTGTTTCAGATCTGGAAGTAAACAGGTCCTTTCTCGAGAAAAAGTTTCTCTCGAAAGAATTGAGTGGGAGGATGGTGGAGACTTGATGAGGTTATTGAACCATGACTTCAACTAGTGTGTAGCAGGGCACAGGAAGTTGTTCCTGTGGCACCTACACCAATTGAAGTGGAAGCTTATGATAGTGATCATAAAACTTCGGATCAAGTCACTACCAAACCTCGTAGGTCGACAAGGATGCGTACTACTTCAGAGTGGTATGTAATCCTGTCTTGGAAGTCATGTTGTTGGACAACGATGAACCTATGAGCTGTGGAGAAGCGATGGTGGGCCCGGATTCCGAAGAATGGCTCGAGGCCATAAAATCCGAGAGAGGATCCATGTATAAAAACAAAGTGTAGACTTTGGAAGAACTACTTGATGTTCGTAAGGCTGTTGGGTGCAGATGGATTTTAAAAGGGAAGACAGACAATGAAGGTAAGTATCACCATTAAGAAAGCTCGACTTGTCGTTAAGATGTTTTCCGACAAGTTCAAGGAGTTGACTACGATGAGATATTCTCACTCGTAGTGATGCTAAGAGTCTGTTGGAATTATATTAGCAGTTACTGCATTATTTATGAAATCTTGCAGATAGGATGTCAAAAACATTGTTTCCTCGACGATTTTCTTGAGGAAAGGTTGTATGTGATACAACCAGAAGGTTTTGTCAATCCTGAAAGATGCTAACAAGTACGCAATGCTCCAGCAATCCTTCTAAGGACTGGAGTAAGCATCTCGGAGTTGGAATGTACGCTTTGATGAGATGATCAAAGATTTTGGGTTTATACAAAGTTTATGAGAAACTTGTATTTCCAAAGAAGTGAGTGGGAGCACTATAGAATTTCTGATGAGTATATGTTGTTGACATGTTGTTGATCAGAGATGATGTAGAATTTCTGGAAAGCATATGGGGTTATTTGAAAAGTGTTTTTCAATGGAAAACCTGGATTAAGCTACTTGAACATTGAGCATCAAAATCTATAAGGATAGATAAAAAAACCGCTTAATAGTACTTTCAAATGAATACATACCGTGACAAGATTTTGAAGGAGTTCAAAATAGACCAGCAAAGAAGGAGTTCTTGGATGTGTTACAAGGTGTGAGTATTGAGTAAGACTCAAGACCTGACCACAGCAGAAGAGAGAGAAAGGACGAAGGTCGCCCCCTATGCTTTAGACGTAGGCTCTATAGTATGTTATGCTGTGTACCGCACATGAAGTGTGCCTTGCCATGAGTTAGTCAAGGGGTACAATAGTGATCCGGGAATGGATCACATGACAGCGGTCGAACTTATCCTTAGTATCTAGTGGACTAAGGAATTTTCTCGATTATGGAGGTGAAAAGGAGTTCGTCGTAAAGGGTTACGTCGATGCAAACTTTGACACTAATCCGGATGACTCTGAGTAGTAAACCGGATTCGTATAGTAGAGCAGTTATTTGAAATGGCTCCAAGTAGCGCGTGGTAGCTGCATCCACAAGATGACATAGATATTCGTAAAGCACACACGGATCTGAAAGGTTCAGACCCGTTGACTAATAACCTCTCTCACAAGCGAGATATGAACAAACCCCATGGGTGTTGGATTCATTACATTCACATGGTGATGTGAACTCTTGGGTATTAATCACATGGCGATGTGAACTAGATTATTGACTCTAGTGCAAGTGGGAGACTGTTAGAAATATGCCCTAGAGGCAATAATAAATTGGTTATTATTATATTTCCTTGTTCATGATAATCGTTTATTATCCATGCTAAAATTGTATTGATAGGAACCTCAGATACATGTGTGGATACATAGACAACACCATGTCTCTAGTAAGCCTCTAGTTGACTAGCTCGTTGATCAATAGATGGTTACGGTTTCCTGACCATGGACATTGGATGTCGTTGATAACGGGATCACATCATTAGGAGAATGATGTGATGGACGAGACCCAATCCTAAGCCTAGCACAAGATCGTGTAGTTCGTTTGCTAAGAGCTTTTCTAATGTCAAGTATCATTTCCTTAGACCATGAGATTGTGCAACTCCCGGATACCGTAGGAATGCTTTGGGTGTACCAAACGTCACAACGTAACTGGGTGGCTATAAAGGTGCACTACAGGTATCTCTGAAAGTGTCTGTTGGGTTGGCACGAATCGAGACTGGGATTTGTCACTCCGTGTAAACGGAGAGGTATCTCTGGGCCAACTCAGTAGGACATCATCATAATGTGCACAATGTGACCAAGGAGTTGATCACGGGATGATGTGTTACGGAACAAGTAAAGAGACTTGCCGGTAACGAGATTGAACAAGGTATCGGGATACCGACGATCGAATCTTGGGCAAGTAACATACCGGTAGACAAAGGGAATTGTATACGGGATTGATTGAATCCCCGACATCGTGGTTCATCCGATGAGATCATCATGGAACATGTGGGATCCAACATGGGTATCCATATCCTGCTATTGGTTATTGGCCGGAGAACGTCTCGGTCATGTCTGCATGGTTCCCGAACCCGTAGGGTCTACACACTTAAGGTTCGATGACGCTAGGGTTATAGGGAATAGATATACGTGGTTACCGAATGTTGTTCGGAGTCCCGGATGAGATCCCGGACGTCACGAGGAGTTCCGGAATGGTCCGGAGGTAAAGATTTATATATGGGAAGTTCCGTTTTGGCCACCGGAAGAGTTTCGGGCGTCACCGGTAATGTACCGGGACCACCGGAGGGTTCCGGGGGTCCACCGAGAGGGGCCACCAGCCCCGAAGGGCCCTATGGGCTGTATGTGGAGAGGGACCAGCCCCTTAGTGGGCTGGGCGCCTTCCCTCCCAGGGCCCATGCGCCTGGGGGTTTGGGGGAACCCTAAGGGGAGGCGCCCCCCTTGCCTTGGGGGGCAAGGCAACCCCCCTGGCCGCCGCCCCCTCCTCAGATTGGATCTGAGGGGGCCGGCCCCCCTCTCCCTTGCCCCTATATATATGTGGGGGTGGGAGGGCAGCCGCACCCAAGTTCTGGCGCAGCCCTCCCCCTCTTCCATGTCCTCCTCCTCTCCTCCGGTACTTGGCGAAGCCCTGCAAGATTGCCACGCTCCTCCATCACCACCACGCCGTCGTGCTGCTGCTGGACGGAGTCTTCTCCAACCTCTCCCTCTCTCCTTGCTGGATCAAGGCATGGGAGACGTCACCGGGCTGCACGTGTGTTGAACGCGGAGGCACCGTTCTTCGGTGCTTAGATCGGAATCAACCGCGATCTGAATCGCTACGAGTACGACTCCTTCATCCGCGTTCTTGCAACGCTTCCGCATCGCGATCTACAATGGTATGTAGATGCACTCCCCTTCACCTCGGTGCTAGATTACTCCATAGATTGATCTTGGTGATGCGTAGAAAATTTTGAATTTCTGCTACGTTCCCCAACAGTGACTCCACTGAACTTTGCAGAACTTGATTACTTTGTTGCGTGTGACACGGCTGGCAAAATCAAGAATCTTAACTGGCTTCTCCTCGTAGGTCAAATCGCTATCCAACTGTATCGCTTCCAGCGGCACTGTATCTCTCAGAGGAAAATCAGCCATCTCTGCGTGGCACTTCTTCAACTGAGAAACGTGGAACACATCGTGAACTCCGGACAATCCTTCGGGTAATTCCAACTTGTAAGCAACTTCTCCCATATGTTCCAAAACTTTGTATGGTCCCACAAAACGTGGTGCTAATTTTCCCTTAACTCCAAAGTGCTTCACTCCTAGAAGTGGGGATACATGAAGATACACTCTGTCTCCAACTTCGTAAACTGTCTCCTTGCATTTAGAATCCGCATAACTCTTCTGCCTGGACTGGGCTACCTTGAGTCTTTCGCGAATCAGCTTAACCTTCTCTTCAGACTCTTTAATCAAATCTGGTCCAAACAACTGCCGGTCTCCAGCTTCGTCCCACAACAACGGTGTTCTGCACCTCCTCCCGTATAGTGCTTCGAAAGGGGCCATCTTCAAACTGGCTTGATAACTGTTGTTATAAGAGAACTCTGCATACGGCAAATTATCGTCCCAACTAGATCCATAATCTAGTGCACAAGCTCTCAACATGTCCTCCAGAATCTTATTGACTCTCTCAGTCTATCTATCTGTTTGCGGGTGAAAAGTTGTACTGAACTCTAGCCTGGTTCCCAAAGTTTCATGCAACTGATTCCAAAACTTGGAAGTAAACTGGGTTCCTCTATCTGATACAATGGTCCTCGGAACTCCATGCAGACATACGATCCTGGTCATGTATATCTTTGCCAACTTAGCACTAGTGTAAGTGGTCTTCACTGGGATGAAATGAGCTACTTTCGTCAAACGATCGACTACAACCCATGTCGAGTCATAGCCTGAACGAGTCCTGGGTAATCCTGTGATGAAGTCCATGCCTAGTTTATCCCACTTCTATTCGGGTATCGGCAATGGTTGTAGCAATCCTGCTGGCTTCTGATGCTCTGCCTTCACTCTCTGACATACATCACAAACTGCTACATACTCTGCAATATCCTTCTTCATTCCGGTCCACCAGAAACTATCCTTCAAACCCAGATACATCTTGGTATTTCCTGGGTGGATCGAATATGGCGAATCATGGGCCTCTTGCAGAATCAACTTCCTGATCTCCTAATCATTCGGCACATATACGCGGTCCTCAAACCATAAGGTATCGTGCTCATCCTCACGAAATCCTTTAGCTTTACCTTTGCTCATTCTTTCCTTTATTTCGGCTATCTCCTGGTCCATCTTCTGAGCTTCTTTGATCTTATCCATCAGAGTAGACTAAATCTCCAAAGCTGCTACATAACCTCTCAGAACTATCTCCAAACATAGCTCGCAAAGGTCTTCTGCCAACTCCTTGGGTAATTCTCCGGTCATGAGTGTATTGACATGACTTTTTCGGCTCAACGCATCGGCTACTACGTTAGCCTTTCCGGGATGATAATGGAATCTCATATCATAATCCTTAATGAGTTCTAACCATCTCCTCTGCCTGAGATTCAACTCCTTCTGCGTGAAGATATACTTCAAACTCTTGTGATCCGTGTATACCTCACAATGGTTTCCGATGAGAAAATGTCTCCATGTCTTCAACGCATGCACTACGGCTGCTAACTCCAAATCATGCGTAGCATAATTTAACTCATGGGGTTTAAGCTGCCGTGAGGCATATGAAACAACTCTTCCCTCCTGCATAAGTACGGCTCCAAGTCCTCGACGAGAAGGGTCGCAATACACTTCATAATCCTTGCGTTGATCTGGTAGAATCAACACTGGTGATGTAACCAAGCATCTCTTCAACTCCTGAAAACTGGCCTCACATTCCTCAGTCCATTTGAATTTGGTGTCCTTCTTCAACAACTCCCTCATGGGCTTCACAATCTTTGAGAAATTCTCAATGAACCTCTGGTAGTATCCTGTGAGTCCAAGAAAACTCTGGATCTCTCCAACTATCGTGGGTGACTCCCAATTTGTCACAGTAACAACCTTGGTGGGGTCTACCACTATTCCTTCTCCGGATATAACATGTCCAAGAAATCCAACTTCGTTCAGCCAAAACTCACACTTGCTGAACTTGGCGTATAACTGATGTTCTCTGAGCTTCCCAAGTACCAAACGCAAGTGCTCTTTATGCTCTTCTTCATTCTTCGAGTAGACCAGAATGTTATCAATGAACACCACGACGAACTTATCCAAAAACTCCATAAATACCTTGTTCATCATGTTCATAAAATAGGCAGGTGCGTTAGTCAGGCCAAATGACATAACGGTATACTCATATAGCCCGTACCTTGTGGTAAAAGCTGTCTTAGGTATATCCTACTCTCGAATCTTCAGCTGGTGATACCCTGATCACAGATCGATCTTGGAAAACACCTTAGCTCCTTGCAGATGGTCAAACAAATCATTGATCATCGACAGTGGGTACTTGTTCTTGATCATCACTTCATTCAATCCTCGATAATCAACAACCATCCTTAACGATCCATCCTTCTTCTCCTTTAGAAGTACTGGGGATCCCCAAGGTGATGAACTTGGGCGGATATAACCTTTATCCAGTAACTCCTTAATCTGCTTCTTAATTTCCTCCAAATCCTTGGCGGGCATTCTGTATGGTCTCTTAGATATTGGCCCTGTGCCTGGCAAAAGCTCAATTAAAAACTCAATGTCTCTATCCGGTGGCATGCCTGGCAACTCTTCTGGAAATACATCCGGGAAATCCTTTACCACTGGTACTTCCTCCTGTACAACTCCTGATAAGGAATTTACTTGAGTCCTATTCGGCACATGCCGGGATACATACTTGATCCTTCTGCCTTCTGGGGTGGTGAGCAAAATCATCTTACTGGCGCAATCGATGTTTCCTCCATACATCGATAGCCAATCCATACCCAGAATCACATCCAAACCTTGCGATTCCAAAACTATCAGATCTGAGGGGGAAACATGCCTACCTATAGTCAATGGCATCTGAAAACATCCTTGGCTTGCCATATACTCTGCTCCTGGCGAGCTTACTAACAAAGGTGTACTAAGAACTTTGGTGGGCAGTTTATACTTATCCACAAATCCCCTTGATATGTATGAATGCGATGCACCAGTATCAAAAAGAAAACTGCAGTAAATGTCTTAACCAAAAACTTACCTATTACTGCATCTGGCTAGGCTTCAACCTCCTCCACGTTAACGTGGTTCACTTGTCCCCTGTTGAAAGGGTTGGGCTTCTTCCCAGAGCTTCCATTGCCGTTTCCATTCTTAGCTTCAGGACATTCATTGGTGTAATGTCCGGTCTTCTGACACTTGTAGCAAGTAACGTGGCTTAGATCTTTCTTGGCGGGTGTTGCCGGGTTGGAACGGTTCTGTCTGCTACTTCCTCCATTACCATTCCCATTCTTGGGGCCACTATGGTTGTGTGAACTTCCTCCATTATGAGTGTGGCCTCCATGGTTATGAACAAGTCCTCCCAAATTCGGGGTGAAACAGGGTCTCTGCTGAGCTCCAGAATTATTCTTCCCTTGTCCATACTTCCTCTTGCGGCTGTCAATCTGCTGCTGCTTCCCTTCAAGCATGAGAGCTCTATCCACCAACTCCTGGTAGTTATTGAAATTTGCTACCATCAACTGCATGCTCAGCTCATCACTCAGTCCTTCCAGAAACTTCTCCTTCTTAGCTGCATCTGTAGCGACGTCATCCGGGGCATAACGTGCTAGCTTACTAAAGTCATCCACATACTGGCCAACAGTGCGCCCTCCTTGGCGCAAGTTGCGAAACTCACGCTTCTTCATGGCCATAGCTCCTGCTGATACATGGGCAGTGCGAAAAGCTTGCTGGAACTGGTCCCATGTCACAGTGTCAATGGGGTAAGTGACTATGAAATTCTCCCACCATGATGCCGCGGGTCCATCAAGCTGATGTGCGGCGAAACACACTCTCTCCGCATCTGTGCATCCTGCAGTAGTCAACTCCCTTTCAATCTTGTGGAGCCAATCATCTGCAACTATCGGCTCGGTGCTATTGGAGAACACCGGCGGATTTAGCCTAAGAAAACGGGCTAAGTGATCAACTGGTGGTGGTGGTGGGTTGTTCTTGTTCTTGTTCCCCTGGTTCTGATTCTGGACTAGTATCTGCATCAATGGACTCTGTTGCTGGATCAACTGAGTGAGCTCCAGTGGGAAAGCAAATCCATTGTCGCGTCTCGGAGGCATCTGCTGGGTTTAGAAAAGATGAGAAAACAGAGTAGAATGAGGTCTAGGGGGAAAACACTACCCATATGCACATGAGACAAACACAAACATACCACTCAATCAAATCAAACAAGGGCATACAATCGGTCTAGAACTATCGTTACAAAAGTGCTTGGACTATACTATATACATGGTGGAATACTACTACTGATATGGTGGTCGACTAGAAAAATTGATCGGTCGAAGACTCCATGATATCTGCTCCAGCTTCATCAACATAGTCATCATCGCTATCGTCAAGGTCCGAGTCAGTGTCGTCGATGATGATGTAGTTCTCCGGGCAAGTGGAACTGTCATCTTCTCCTCCTGGCGCGGGGTCTCCCATGAAAACTCCTAGCTTCCTTGTCAGGTTGTCATTCTTCTCCACTAGTACGACGATTTTCTCCATATAATCTTTGCGAGTAGCCTTGAGTTCTTCCTCCAGTTCCGTGATCCTTGTCATCGCCTTCTTCAAATCTGTCATGCCTGCGCACATCTGGTTCTCCTGGCGTCGAATGTGCTGGTTTAACTCCTGGATGAAAGCGGCAATCGATCTATCCTTCCTGGTGCTGATCATCTCCCATTGCTCATCTCGGCGCCCACAAATCTGGTAGATTGTATCCTTGAGATCCTTGTGGTAAACTTCTCCAATGCGTCCCATGGTGATGTGGGCTGCCATACTCTTTCCTAGACTCCAGGTTGGTGCATCAAAGGAAAACTCTATGGGCTCAGTGACTGGCGTGAATGTCCTTCCTGGAACTTGAACTTGAATCATCCAGCGCTCCTCTTCTGGTAAAGTGGCGTTGTATGTCCCGGTGAAGCTTGGTATTCCGATGTTCAGGTACCTAGTGACTTCCTTCAAGTGGCGTCCAAAAGGTGTGTCTTCATCCGGTTACGTGAACTTGATCCTTGCATCCGCCATCCTAAAGAGTAGGAGATGGAGAGGAGTTAGAAATGAGAAGAGAGTAGTGATCTAGGGCTTTAGCTTAGTGGTCGTGTCCTACAGTCAGCGTGTGCTCTGATACCATCTTGTAGCGACCAGACCTCAAATAGTCTGATCTCTGTGCTTCAGTGTCATCCCTGGATCGGTAATGCTGACACGCACAGTACTTGAAGGATTTATATGAGAGTAGCAATCACACACTTATTACATCGAATGTCTCAAAAGAGAACTTATTACAATAAATATGGCTTAAGGCCATCTAATACGATAACAGCGGAAGGCTTGGAAGATAAAGTGAGTCCATCAACTCCAACGGCATCACTGAGTGAAAGACCACGACCTAAGGCTCCTTACTCGTCGTCTGAAAAGTCTGCAACATGATACGTTGCAGCCCGAAAACGGGTCAGCACATGGGATATGCTGGCAATGTAACACAAGAGAGCAATGAACAGAATAAAGCTATCACTACATGCATATATGGCTGGTGGAGGCTGTATGGTTAATATGTTTTGCGAAAAGCCAATTTTTCCTTACAACAAAGGAATAAATTTTTATTTAACTATCATGGTGGTTGTTAAACATTGAGAAGGTTCACCCAACTCAATCCCAATTAAGCATCATCATTAAACCCAATCAAATTATATTAAGAGTGATTAGATCCACATGATAATCCAAGAACTAGATACTCAAGTCGTCCATAACCGGGGACACGGCTAACCATGATTAGTTTGTACACTCTGCAGAGGTTTGTGCACTTTTCCCCACAAGACTCGATCTCCTCCGTTTGTTTTCTCGCACTACATGATGTTTGAGAAACGGATGACTGAGACACGGTCTTTCCGAAGAGGTCCATTTAACCGATAGATAGGCCTGTACACCTACAATCCCCTACATCTGCTAGCCCATCATGGAAAAGTTTCCCACAACTTACTCAACTATGCCAGAGCCCATATTGGCATGTGGCTGCACACGGAAGTTTCTAGCATGAATAATCTTATGATCCCTTTGAGCCTGGGTGGCAGTCCATAGGAGAATCACACGGTACCCCGGGATTTCCAAAAATACAGGCAATCACTGGAATTTCCCAGGTGCCTCAATCCACCCAGATGTGTGTTAAAGTTGCCACCTTAAGTTAACCATTAATTAACAATACTCACATCTGTCATGAATACACTCAAACCCAATCCACGTCTACGAGCATAACATAGCAGTATAATCAACGTAGAAGTAACTCCCAAGGTTTGATATTAAACAGGTGAATAGGTACTACCTCATCTACTTCCCAAACCAACAATTTAAATCAGATCCAAACCATGCAATTGTTTGAGGATTGATCTAATGCAATAAAACTGGGTATGAAAGGGGTTTGATCAAAGTGTTAGTTGCCTTGCTCATGATCCGCGAAACCTAGAGACTCGTAGTAGCACGCTTCACACTCCGAGTACTATATCGCAAACAAACAAGCATACAATAAGCAATCAAGCAAGGGCATGGGTAAAACTCAAATAAGAGATCTAACCAGAAAGTTCAACTTAAGAACTCCGGTTTGCAAAAAGAATCAAATCAAACGAAGCAACAAAACTCAAACAGCGAAAGAAACAAGCTTCGTTTATTAATCTGGACTAAAGACAAATTTTACAGTAGCAAAATCTTATTTAAGTTGGTTAAACAGAAAGAGGGCTTCGAGACGAAACTCTAGGCGCTTGAATCGCTTGATTCCGATAAACGAGCGGAAAGTTAAACTAAAACGAAAATCGGATCAGAAATCGCAATCGAAAATAATCGCGGAAAAATCCGAGAAAAAGAAAAACTGACGAACAGGCTAACGAACGAACGTTCGCTGTCTGCGGCTAAACGGTGAAATCCGTTCATTAAGATGAACGTACGAATGGGCGTTCGCTAAATAACTAAACCGAAAAAAACCGAACCGATCTAATCTAAAAAAATGAATCTAGGTTTTTCTAAAAAAACCCGAACAATTAATCGAAAAAAAATAAAACGGCGATGAACGGCGGCGGCGGCGGCTACCTCCGGCGGCGGTCCGGCGAGGTGGGGCGGCGCGGCAGCGGCGCGGGCGGCGGCGGCTAGGGTTAGGGTTTGGGGCGCGGGTGCGGGTGGGCTGGCGGTTGGGCCTTAGGGCGCTCGGGGCGGCGGCTTATAAAGCCCCCCGGGCGGAGTCCCGCTCGGGTACGACCCAGAGTCGTTTTTTTAAATAATTCCGACTTGCAGAAAAAGAAAGAAAAGAAGTACTAAACGGACTTCAAAAATCCCGAAATAAATTTTCCTCGTCCTCTAAAAATAGGCCGGACAAGGTGAACATTTATTTGGGCCTAAAATACAATTTTGAAAAACGCATATTTTTCCTAATTCAAATAAAATAGCGATAAAACTCCGAATAAAAACCTTATTTGATTTTAATATTAAATCTTCAATATTTCTTTAGTTTGAGGAATTCATTTTATCTTCTCTCTTTTATTTTCATAAAAGAAATATTCGAAAAGAAAATAATTAAAATCAAACGATCCTCTTTTCAAAATTTGAGAAAACTCAAAAATTAAAATAACGAAATCCCCAACTCTCTCTGTGGGTCCTTGGGTTGCGTAGAATTTTTAAGATTAAACAAAAATGCAAATAAAATATGATATGCAATGATAATCTAATGTATAACACTCCAAATTAAAAATTTGGGATGTTACACTTCCTCCCTATTATAAGCAGGTCCACCTCCATAAAAAAAAACACAGGAGGTCGATCCGCTGCCGCAGCAGACACGGTCTCCTTCCTCTTCACCTTCCACGCCTTCCCTAAACCCTTCCAATAAATACACTGATCCTGATCTCACGGGGCACTTCATCAAGGACAAGGGACCCTCCTTGGACGAACATCACCTCACGCACGTGCTTGCACAAACAAACAATTGATTTCAGCGGCCGGTTGTGGTAGGTCAACCTGACCTTGGGCGCCACCTCCGTCGACCTGTTCGGCGACCGGCCGGAGTTTTGCTTCGTCGAGTTGCCGAGCGAAAGCATGGTGCTTGCACCTGCGCGTACGGCGTACAGGCGATGGACTACTCAATCTTGAGCACGATCTCTATGCTTTCATGACGTTCAGAGCCATACCTGACATGAAGTTGTTCGGTCTCACCCCATACAACCTCGGGCTGCACCAGCAGGACCTAAACGGGATCTGGCCAGTGGCGTTCTGTGCAGCTGCCAGGCGAGAGGGTTGGCTGCCTCCCAGAGAGTCCACCCGTGAAGTCCTTGAACGATGAGGATGCTGCCTTGCGTGGCCGATATGAATCAGGGGACATGCGGGGCTCCATGGCATCATTGCTGGAAACAATAGCAGCAGCAGTACTCGCTTCAGGTACGTGCTCCTCTAATCAATAAATCCACAATTATGTATCGCACAATCTCATCGGTCAACGATGCTGCCGGCATGTCGCCTAGGTTGTTGTTTTGGTGTACTACGGCCGGGCTGCCATACTAAAGCTTTTCCCCATGAATAATCCATGAAGCAATTATGTAAGCTAAAGATCCATAACCCACGTTTCTTTTGTTTCTTCTCAGTTCTCCAAGACAAGGCAATTAGGTCATCTGAAGAATCCTCGAGGTGTACTACGGCCGGGGTGCCAGACTAAAGCTTTTCCCCATGAATAATCCATGAAGCAATTATGTAAGCTAAAGATTCATGACTCACGTTTCTTTTGTTTCTTCTCGGTTCTCCAAGACAAGGCAATTAGGTCATCTGAAGAATCCTCGATCTAACTATTCAATTTATGAATAAACTATGCCTCCGTTCATGAATCATGACTCAAGATAAGACTGATTTGTTACGCCGGCCAGCTGTGGATTACTGTCATGTACACGTATTTGATCGTAGGATCACTGTACAACAGGCTTTGGAGCAGGTTCTGATTCAAGCAGAGCTCCCCAGCAACCTCAAATTTTCAGGATATTAGATGGATACAGAATCCAGTAACCCTTCAATAGATAAAGGAAGTCCAATTTTCTGTTGGTAATTTGCACGACAGGGTTCTAGCTAATTTATGATTGTGCCGACAATAGACTACCAATGCCTGAAGATTTGAGGTGTGACTCAAATTTCGTGTTGTTAGAAATCAACAATGGAGACTTCAGTTTTGTCATGTATATTCATACGAATTTCTTATTTAACAGATCATAAAAATTTATTCTATAATCAGATCTTGGTATGTTTTCAGATTTTTCAGAGAAGAAAGAAGTCTAGAGGTGTGGACGTTTGTCATATTTTTAGGGGGAATCAAGTCTGCAGAATACACACTGATTTTAGGAATTTGGATGTTACCCATGGTCAGACACGGATGTAGTTTATGAGCAACTATCTTATGTTGATGGTGTGTAAGCATCTCAGCCTCCCCCCCCCCAAAAAAAAGCATCTCAGTCTCCCAGTTGCCTATTTCGTTCCTAACAGAACCATCATGGGTGGGCTAATGGAGGTACATAAAAAATCTATACTGAACCTTCGCTACGTAGAAAGCTAGCCAAGAAGCATCATAACGGCCCTCCTCAGCAAGCTTTAGATTTGGTTGTGCATCACAAAGATGACAAGATTACAGATTTACTGTACTAATTTCCGTAGATTTATAATTGTTTACGGTCGCTGTTTATGGACGAAAATTACATTACATACAGGCGGTTTTTTGCGAGATTAATATTTTTATAAAATGTAGCATTGTCCACCTATCTTCCTCATTCTACTCGTGACACTTGATGTGGTTTATTGCTAGGCTAAATGGCTTAAAGAAATGAATTGATTAAGAGGTGGAGCATGTCTTGCGTTTTAATACCCGATCCATATTTCCGACCAATATTTTATAGCTGGCTACTTCCTAACTTTGCTCATATACATGCTAAATTATATATCATCTTATATTCCAACGAGAGGGATAATGAAAATATATAGAGGAATATAAATCTGCATACATTATTAACATCTTACAATTTTATATTTGGGATCATGGCCATTTAAATATGATTTTTTGGTGATCTGCAATAGTTCTTTCTCGATGCTATGGGTGGTATATGGTTTTCCCATGGTTGCTATGTTAGTAAAAAAATATGCAAGCTTATATTCATTTTGTTCTCTAAGGAGTATACTAGGACACTCATTTGAATAGGTACTATGCACGTGAGCTCTCAAAAAGCTCTATGAGCAAACTTAATATATCACCATATTGGTATGTGGATCGCATATAGGATTTGTAATGTACATCTCAAATCTTTAAATGATTTTACCGATACCGGTATGGTCACATTATTGATTGTAGTGAAAATGGACCTGCTATTGTAGATTCTACTTGAGTCTTTGCATCTATAGTTCTATACTCATGTAAGTGATTTGCCTCTCCATAGCTTTTTAGGTCTTAGAATTTCTCCTTCCGTTTCCAAAAATACATACTTTTTCAGTAAATCAATGTAAAAGAATATCTGTTTTGAACATTTACCTTTTGAATATTTAGAGTATGTCAATGCTTATTTTTTATCGTTTAGATAGATCCCCGCACCAAAATTTACCTAATTCTATTGTTAGTTAACACGATTACTTAATCATACTTAGTTGGTTCTTCTATTTTTTGAGTGAAGTATAATTTGCGACCAATCAATTATTTATTTATTTATTTTAATAAGATTTTCAACTTCTGCATATCTTGAGAGTGCTGAATTCGATTTATCAAAAATAGATCCATTATTGAACTCAATGGAAGAGGATAAGCGTCAGAACTGATGGGGTAATACTGAAAAAGAGGTCCTGAATGACCTATCTGTGTGTGGGAGTAGAGGGTTATAAGTCATGATTATTGAGTTAGGACCATTTGTTCTTCCCGTTGCAACGCACGGGCATATTTCCTTGTATATAGTAAACTAGAATTGTAGATTGGAAACTTATATGATGTAAAGTAGACTCGGGGGCCATAGGTTTCACTAGTGGCTTCTCTCAAGATAGCATGTATTACTGTGGGTGCACAAATTACTGCCGAGCAATTGATAGAAAAGCGCATAGTTATGATGATATCTAAGGCAGTGATCATGAATATAGGCATCACGTCCGTGCCAAGTAGACCGAAACGATTCTGCATCTACTACTATTACTCCACACATCGACCACTATCCAGCATGCATCTAGAGTATTAAGTTCATAAGAACGGAGTAACGCATTAGGCAAGATGACATGATGTGGAGGGATAAACTCAAGCAATATGATATAAACCCCATCTTTTTATCCTCGATGGCAACAATACAATACGTGTCGTTTCCCTTTCTGCCACTGGGCTCGAGCACCGCAAGATTGAACCGAAAGCTAAACACTTCTCCCATTGCAAGAAAGATCATTCTAGTAGGCCAAACTAAACCGATAATTCAAAGAGACTTACAAAGATATCCAATCATGCATATAAGAATTTAGAGAAGAATCAAATAATATTCATAGATAATCAAGTTTATAAACCCAAAATTCATCGGATCTCGGCAAACACACCGCAAAAAGAGTTACATCGAATAGATCTCCAAGAAGATCGAGGAGAACTTTGTATTGAGACCAAAGAGAGAGAAGAAGCCGTCTAGCTAATAACTATGGACCCAAAGGTCTGTGGTAAACTACTCACACATCATAGGAGAGGCTATGGTGTTGATGTAGAAGCTCTCCGTGATTGAATCCCCCTCCCGCAGATCGCCAGAAAAGGCTCCAAGATGGGATCTCACGGGTACAGAAGGTTGCGGCGGTGGAAAAGTGGTTTCCTGGCCCTCGATGTTTTCAGGGTATAAGAGTATATATAGGCGAAAGAAGTAGGTCGGTGGAGCTACGAGGGGCCCATGAGGGTGGGGGGCGCGCCTACCCCCTGGGCGCGCCCTCCTGCCTCGTGGCTTCCTCACTGCTTCCTTGACGTCCACTCCAAGTCTCGTGGATTGCGTTTGTTCCAAAAAAGATCCTCGCGAAGGTTTCATTCCGTTTGGATTCCATTTGATATTCCTTTTCTGCGAAACACTGAAATAGGCCAAAAAACAGCAATTTGCACTAAGCTTTCGGTTAATAGGTTAGTCCCAAAAATAATATAAAAAGGTATATTAAAGCCCATTAAACATCCAAAATAGATGATATAATAGCATGGAACAATAAAAAATTATAGATACGTTGGAGACGTATCATCACCGCCGCTGGCTTGCATTTTCCTGCTGTTCATTATTTTGCTCTTTTCATTGCAAAATGCTTGCTTGCTAGAGATAAGGTGGGTGCACTTAGTTCACCAGACCTTGTTGTTTTCCGTCGTGCACTTGAGGGCGACAACACTTATAGTTTGGGAGCTATTGTGGCACGTCACCTTCACATTAATAAATCCAAGGGTAAAATACACTACAAAAAAAGACACATCCGTGACATTTTGGGCCGAACGAATTTTTTTCCTATCATACATATGACACTTCTATGATGATAATTGTGACAAAACCCGGTATCATCATAGATGTGGTGGGCTCCTACTTCGATGACAAAAAATCATGACAGAAAATGGGCTTTTCGTCCTGGGCAGGCCGGAGACGCAGCTGCATGACATTCTTTGGGCCGTCCATGACGGAAAAAACCGTGGTAGAAGCGAGGGGGAGGAAAATTTCTGGGAGTTCCCGGTTACGGTGGGAGGTCGGGGGCCGAGCGATGCGCGTTTCTCTCGTACACGTACGCGCGTGTGTGCGAGGCATTGGCTCTAACTGAACCCGAGCGAGGCGTTGGGCTCTAACTGAACCCGAGCGATTGCACTGCAGGCTACGCGTTACTGAACCCGAGCGATCGATCGATGGCTGTTAACTGAACCCGATCGAGCGATTCCTTCGCTACTGCTGCTAACTGAAGCCGATCGAT
>NC_057799.1:346356737-346381831 GCF_018294505.1 Triticum aestivum
AGGTCGACGGTAGCCCGTGGAGGCTGGAGGAGGTCGACGGTGGAGATGAACAGTATCCCGTGGAGTCCCGTTTTGCGGTACGCCACACCCCTCCCGATGAACAGGACCCCCGTTTCGACCGTAGGAGGTCCGTTTCGTCCGTTTTGCGGTACGCCACACCCCTCCCGATCAACAGGACCCCCGTTTCGACCTTAGGAGGTCCGTTTCGTCCGTTTTGCGGTACGCCACACCCTTCCCGATCAACAGGACCCCCGTTTCGACCGTAGGAGGTCCGTTTCCTCCATTTTGCGGTACGCCAGACCCCACCCGATGAACAGGATCCCGTTTCAAACGTGGCCGGTCGAACACAAGGCTGTTTCCTCCGTTTTGCGGTACGCCAGGCCTCGTTTCCATCGCCTGTTCCGTCCAAGCCCTCCCGATGAACACGACCACGCATTCCGTTTCGACCCAGCCGGTTGGCTCCCACGCGTTCCGTTGCCTCCCGATAAACACGACGCATTACGTTGCCTCCCCATGAACACGACGCATTCCGTTGCCTCCCCATGAACACGACGACGACGCTGTTTCTCCGTTCCGACCCAGCCATGTACACGAGCCCTGGCCGTACGTATGCGCGAGTAGGCGTTCAAGACCCTGCCCGTATGTACGTACGTGGCCGTATTTTCTTTCTTGCACCCTGGCCGCTGTACGTACGTGTACATGCTACGTGCGCGCCTCTACTACGACCCGTACGCGCCTCTACTACGACACGTGCGCGCCTCTACATCGACCAGTATATATGTACGTACACGTTCGCGACCAGAATGACAATGCTACGTACGCTTCGACTAGGTGGGTCCTGACTGTCAGGCACTTCCTTGCCTGCGAAGATGTAGCTGGTGGGTCCCATCAGTCAGGGGGCGAATCATTTTTTTGCCCGGACGCACTTCCTTGCGTGCGAAGGTGTAGCTGCTGGGTCCCAGCAATCAGGGGGAATCGTTTTGTTTTTTTGCCCGGACGCACTTCCTGGCGTGCGAAGATGTAGCTGGTGGGTCCCAGCAGTCAGGGGGGTGAATCGTTTTTTTCGGACGCACTTCCTTGCGTGCGAAGATGTAGCTGGTGGGTCCCAGCAGTCAGGGGGGCGAATCATTTTTTTTCGCACGCACTTCCTTGCGTGCGAAGATGTAGCTGGTGGGTCCCAGCAGTCAGGGGGAAATGTTTTTTTCGCGAAATACGGTGGCCCGTCCGGTGGGTCCCCGCTGTTATGTGGAGGAATAATTATTTTACGCGTAATAAGGAGGCACTTCCTTGCTGCGGCCGTGGACCCAACTGTCAGCCTCTCCACGTACATTCCACGTCCGATGGAAGCCATTCCTTGACCACGTTGACCACGCCGCGCCGAGAGCACCAGGGCGGTGGACGATGGCGAGGCCTAGGAAGGGGATGACGTGGAGCCGGGGAAGACGCGGAAGTGGATGCCCACGCGTAGAGGAGTATGAGGGTTCACTCGTTCGGCTGCGGTGTGAGGCTGCCGTCGCCGCAGAATAACAGGGGGTGTGGGTGCTTAGAAGGATGGCCTGGCCAGCAGTGGGAGTAGTAGGGGGCGGTGAGGCCTCCGCGGCATCACAGCCGGCCACGGGCGGCAGGAGCAGGCGCCACGACCGGCGCTTCTTTGGGCGGCTGGAGCAAGAAGACCAGAGGTTGAAGAAGCACTACGGCCGTTGGATGGACATCGTGCGGTCACTGGAGCTAGAATCGTTCATATATTGACTAAAGTTGACAAAGGCCTCCGTCCCAGTCAACTTAGTAGGCCCACAAGTCAGCCTCCCATCAAGGTGGGTCCTAGCTAGCAGGGGGTATTCATTTTTTTGTGCGTAATAAGGAGGCACTTCCGGTGGGTCCGAGCTGACAGCGGGGGGAACGTTTTTTTCGCGAAATACGGTGGCCCGTCCTGTGGCTCCCAGCAGTCAGGGGGAAACATTTTTTTCACGAAATACTGGTGGCCCGTCCGGTGGGTCCCTGCTGTCAGGTGGAGGAATAATTATTTTCCGCGTAATAAGGAGGCACTTCCTTGCGGCTGCCGTGGACCCAGCTGTCAGCCTCTCCACGTACAGTACTCTTCCGATGGAAGTCGGTCGTTGACCACATTGACCACGCCACGCCGAGAGCACCACGACGGTGGACGACAGCGAGGCCTAGGAAGGGGACGACGCGGAGCTGGGGAAGACGCGGCAGTGGAAGCCCGCGCGGAGAGGAGTACGAGGGTTCACCGGTTTGGCTGCGGTGTGAGGCTGCCGTCGCCGCAGAATAACAGGGGGTGTGGGTGAGTAGAGGGATGCCCTGGCCAGCGGTGGGAGTAGTAGGGGGCGCTGAGGCCTGCGTGGCAGCACAGCCGGCCACGGGAGGCGGGAGTAGGCGGTCCCGCCGGCGCTGCTTTGGCGGCTGGAGCAAGAAGATCAGAGATTGAAGAAACATGAAGGCCGTTGGATTGACATCCAATGGTTACGTCTGCTAGAATCGTTTGTTGACGTATATAATAACTAAAAAAAATCTTGCATACGCGTCAACTAAACAGGCCCACAAGTCAGATCACTCCCTTTTTTCTTAATAATTTATATATAGCTCATGGCAACTTCTTATGCAATTTATTGCAGTCTTTTTTTTGGTTGGTCAGGGCCAATTTCGCATATTTTCGTGGGTTCCAAACTATTTCTAATACCGAAACTCGAGCCAGATTTAAAGTACTTTGATATATTTAAATTAGGTTAATGCCCAGTGAAATAGGAATCTGAAAATGTGAAAAAATTCAGAAATTATAAAGTAATTGCCAATTTGTCATCCGTTTTTATATTTACAACCCATTTCATATTACTTTCAAGATTTGCAGGCGTCTTGAAAGAGTTGCAGCCCATCAGGGCGTAGAAAAATAAGTAGGACTGGATTGGGTATTCTTCAGAAAAAATAAACTGGGCTCATTTTCACAAAGAAAAAATAGCTGGGCTGGTCACATGGTGAACATAAAATATAAGCCTGGGCTAGACGGGCCACAACCCAGTTCAAACCCTGCTCTGTCTCAACAATACCAAACAAAAAAAAATACTGCTCGAGTAGCTACGTCCCAGGTGTCAGCCGATCGTGTGCTGTTCTCTTGTCTATTGACTATATACGCTCACTGTTGAGGATATAAACCTTAGAGTCACCCGCCAGGAGGGGCCGGGTTACATATAAGGATCATCACCTAAAGCCCGGCGCCAAGCTTGATGACGGTGGGCCAAAGATGGGCTTAAGACCCGGATATGGCTTAAGGCTCGTAGTTACAACCGTTATTATGGTAGAACTTGTAGTATAAGGCAAGAATAGTTGAGAGTCCGAGCCGGACACTTATGAGCCGGCCGGGACTCTCAGAAGCTGCTGGGCGTCAACCTCTCTATATAAAGGGACGACCCGGCAGCGGTTTAGGGACAAGAAAGATCTGATCGAGAGCCAGGCATAGCAGTTAAGTTCCCTGGTCATCGAAACCCTAATCAATACCACCTCAACTGGACTTAGGCTTTTACCTTCACCGTAAGGGGCCGAACCAGTATAAACCCTCGTGTTCCTTGTCCCATTTAACCCCTTCAAGCTTCCTAGCGGCGATGGCTCCACGACTAAGTCCTAGCTTGAGGACATCTGCCGTGACAATTCCACGACAGTTGGCGCCCACCGTGGGGCCAGCGCACGGTGGATTTGAGTTCTTGAAGGGCAGCTTAGAAGGGCTCAAGGGATACGCTGTGCGCCGGATGACTAGGAGTCGTCGCGGCAAGCTCTACATCGACGATGCAAACTGGGGCCCCGACGCCGGCTCAATTGAGTACGGATACCGGGTCCCCTTCGGCGGAATTCATGTTTTCAATGGCAAGATTGGCAAGCCGGGCCCGGAGCCGGACCACTGCGCCGATCTCATCGAGACGGCTCAGCGCGCACGACCCGCCCGGCCCCTGCTAGCCTTGAAGCATGCTTTTGTGGGATGTATCCATGGAGGGCTCTCTGATGGACCGGGATCTGGTGATGAGACGGCCGCCGGCTCTGACGGCGAGTCCTCCACAGATGAGTCAAACTCGTTGTATCAACTTCAAGATGGCAGGCTCATGGGTTGTTCTGATGGTGACAGTATTCCGGACCCGTTTGAGCCGCCGAGCCGGGTTGGAATCTTCATGGACGGTGCGCAGCCTGTTCAGAACCCTGCTGCTGGGGCAGGAAACCCGGTGCCCTCGCCGGCTCAGGTGCTGATGGATCTCACGGACAAGATGACGGCCCTGTTGACCGCCGCGGTTGACCCGGCGGATCAAGCTCAGCATGACGCGGAGGTGGCGCAGTTAAAGTTAGATCTCGTGAAAGCCAAAGAGGATCTAGCAGCGGAAGGGATCAGGATGGCTGCGGAGAGGGCGGCTCTCGACGCCCAAACTCAGTTGATTCAGGCGCAGTCCTTCCGGCTCAGGATGGATCAGAACGCGTCCAATGAGGTCATGAGAAGGAGGCATCAAAAGGCCCAATCTCGACTCCCGCCGGTTTACAATCCTCGAAACCTCTTCAACACGCCAGGTGCAGGGTCTAGTAACCCGCCAGGGATCATAGTGCCCGGGTCTGGGACCCCTGTTCAGCCACAAGTGATGGGGCCTCCCTGGGTGAACCCTGCGGCGCCTCAGTATGTGCCGATACCACCGGGTCATTATGCTAACCCGCTGGAGAACATGGTCGCCGCGGCAGCACGGCTGGCGGCCCTCCCAATTGACGGTGACTCTCCAACGGCTATTGAAACCCGCCGGGTCAGGGAACTCCTTCAGACAGCGCTGGCACAGCAAGAGGCATACTCTTATAGCCGGGACAGGATCCACTCGACCCCTCATCCAGGCCGGAGCCCGAGTTATAGCAGACACATGGTCTCAGCGACCGGCTCAAGTAATGCCGACGTCATGACCCGCCCCCCGGCCATGGCCCGGCTCATAACGGAGCCTTTCACGCAGCAGACCAAGACAGAGCACGGCAAGAGGCGGAGTAGGTGCCTCAGTTGACGGCTTACCAGACCCCCCCGGCTTATCCGACGACTTCCGTTGACGTGGGTATCCCTACAAGGACTGGAGGTGTCCCTTGCTTAGTACCAGCTCTCCGCAATGAACGTCTACCCAAAGACTTCAAAGGCCCTAGGAAGGTGCCTAATTACACGGCTGACTTACAACCCGGGGCCTGGATCGAAAGTTACGAGATGGCCATGGAACTGCTGGAGGTCAGTGAAGCAGCGATGGCCAAGTACTTCACCATGATGCTGGATGGGCCTGCCCGCACTTGGTTGAAAGCGCTACCGCCAAATTCCATCGGGTCTTGGGCTGAGCTAAAGGCCCGGTTCATACAAAACTTCAAAGACACCTGTAGACAGTCTATGTCAATAGTGGATTTGACTAACTGTAAACAGCAGGAGGGTGAGTCTACAACACATTGGGTTCGCCGGGTCAAAGAGATCATACATTCATCGGATAAGATGGATGCCGGTTCTGCAATCTTAATGTTGGAGCAAAATTGCCGTTTTCTGCCCCTGAAAATGAAGCTCGGGCGGCTTAAGAGCGACTGCAATGATATGGGTACGCTGATGGCGGCTCTCGTCAAGTACGCCGATTCTGATAGTACCAAGGACCCCGCTTCAGACGATGAAAGGACAGGGAAGGGAAAGAAGAACGGCAATGGCAAGGGTCCTCAGCATAACCCGGGGAACCAAGGAAGTGGCAAGCGTAAGGCCGACGGCAGCCTAGAGTTCGTGGCCAACGCCAGCTCACAGGGTAATAGCCAGAGACGCAAGGGGAGGCCCCCTCCCCGAGCCGGCGGGTCAGGCCCGACGCTGGAGCAGCTGTTGAATGAGCCCTGCCCAAGGCATGGCTCTAGAGAGAGGCCAGCTACTCATCTATGGAAGGATTGTGCAATCATGAAGGCTTTTAAGAATTCCAACGCCTTCAACGGCAACAATGGCCCGAGCGGTGGCTCAGGCGCCGGCGGCTTTCATGGCCCGGGCGGCGGCTCAAATTCTAATCCTCAGAACGGTCAAGGGGGCTTTAATCAACAGTCTGGCCAGGGTCATCAACAACAGCAGGGAGGTTATCAGACCAATCCAAAGCAGCTTAGCGGTGGACAGTATCATGTGTTTACCACCAGTCTGTGTAAGCGAGATCAGAAGCTTCATAAGAGGGCTGTGAATGCTGTTGAGCCGGCGGTTCCACGTTACTTGCGGTGGTCTGAGCAGCCTATAGTGTGGAGTAGGGAGGATCACCCTCCCCGGGTGGATACTCCGGGTCACTTGGCCTTGGTGGTGGCTCCTCAGGTGGGAGGATATAAGTTCACTAAGGTGCTCATGGATGGAGGCAGCAGCATCAACATCCTCTATTATGAGACTTTCCGTCGTATGGGGTTGATTGATAAGAACCTCAGCCAGTCAAACACTATTTTCCATGGTGTGGTACCTGGTAAGTCGGCTTATCCAGTCGGCAAGATTGAGTTGGAAGTGGCCTTTGGAGACGAGCACAACTACAGGGTGGAAAAATTGATCTTTGAGGTGGTCAAGATAAGAAGCCCGTATCATGCCATATTCGGGCGGCCGGCTTACGCCAAGTTCATGGCACGGCCGTGTTACGTGTATTTACAGCTCAAGATGCCGGGTCTCAATGGGACCATTACGGTTCATGGCAGCCGGAAGGTGGCCTTGGAGTGTGAGGAAGGCGATGCAGCTTATGCAGAATCTGTTTGTGCAACAGAGGAGTTAAAATTCTACAAGGACAATGTTGACCCCACAGATATGACCTCTCTGAAAAAGCCGACTACGGAGCATGAGTCGGCAATGAAATTTAAGTCGGCTGATGAGACTAAACTTGTTGATTTCGTTCTAGGTGATTCATCTCAGCAGTTTAGCATCAGTGCCAATCTGGATCCAAAATAGGAAAGCGCGCTCATCGAGTTCATCCGTGAGAATAGGGACATTTTTGCATGGAAACCTTCTGACATGCCAGGTGTACCTAGAGAACTCGCTGAGCACACTCTCAATGTTGATCCGAAATTTAAGCTGGTCAGGCAATTCCTTCGGCGGTTTAATGAAGAGAGGCGGAAAGCTATTGGTGAAGAGGTGGGCCGGCTCTTGGCGGCCGGGTTTATTGTTGAAGTCTTTCACCCAGAGTGGTTAGCTAACCCGGTGCTCGTACTCAAGAAGAACGGCACCTGGCGGATGTGTGTGGATTACACGGACTTGAACAAGGCGTGTCCGGCTGATCCTTTCGCCCTTCCCCGTATTGATCAAATCATTGATGCTACGGCGGGTTGTGAGCGCCTAAGTTTCTTGGATGCTTATTCTGGATATCATCAGATTAAAATGGCGGTTAAGGACCAGGAGAAGACGGCGTTCATCACTCCCTTTGGAGCCTTCTGCTATGTGTCTATGCCCTTTGGACTCAAGAGTGCACATGCGACTTACCAGCGTTGCGTGCAGAACTGTCTTCATAACCAGATTGGGCGCAACGTTCATGCTTATGTGGATGATATTGTGGTTAAATCCAGGAAGGAGGAAACCTTGATAGATGATCTGAGGGAAACCTTTGATAATCTCCGGGTCTACAAGATGATGCTTAACCCGGCCAAGTGTGTTTTTGGTGTTCCTGCAGGCAAGCTCTTGGGTTTCTTGGTTTCTAACAGAGGCATTGAAGCTAACCCGGAGAAGATCAAGGCCATCACCTCCCTGGCTAAGCCGGCGTGTATAAACGACGTCCAGTGCCTGGCGGGTCATATCGCTGCTTTAAGCCGTTTTATAAGCCGTTTGGGGGAGAAGGCCATGCCATTATATCAGTTGATGAAGAAAACTGATGACTTTGTCTGGAACGATGCAGCTAATACTACTTTTGAGGATTTGAAGAGACAGCTGGCAGAGCCCCCAGTCCTTGCTGCTCCGGTTGACAAGGAGCCTTTATTGCTGTATGTGGCTGCTAACACACGAGCCGTCAGTGTGGCTGTGGTGGTGGAGCGCAAGGAAGAGGGTAAGGAGCATCCGGTTCAGCGGCCGGTTTATTATGTCAGCGAAGTGCTCATTGAGTCCAAGCAGCGATATCCGCATTGGCAGAAGCTTGTTTATGGTGTGTTCATGGCAAGCCGGAAGCTTAAGCATTATTTCCAGGGTCACCCCATCACTGTGGTCAGTTCTGCCCCCCTTGGAGATATCATTCAGAACAGAGAGGCCACAGGGAGAGTGGCTAAGTGGGCTATAGAGCTCGGACCTCATGGTCTGAAATACGTGCCACGCACTGCTGTTAAATCTCAGGCCTTGGTGGATTTCATCAATGATTGGACAGAGCTACAAGTGCCCGAACAAAAGCCGGATAACACATATTGGACTATTCACTTCGATGGGTCCAGGCAATTGGAGGGCTCGGGGGCTGGAGTCATATTGGCTTCCCCTAAAGGTGACAAGTTCCATTATGTGCTACAGTTGATGTTTCCTTGCACCAACAATGCAGCTGAGTACGAGGCCTTGCTCCACGGTCTTCGGATGGCTAAGGAGATGAGCTTGAGCCGGGTAAGGTGCTTCGGCGACTCAGACTTCGTGGCTCAACAAGTATCAGGAAAGTGGGACTCCAAGGACCCTCTCATGGCGGCTTATTGCCGTGAAGTTGATGCCATTGCTGGGCACTTTCAGGGTTACCAAGTAGAGCACATCGATCGCAGGAAGAACGAGGCAGCTGATGCTTTAAGCCGGCTGGGCTCTCAGCGAAAACCGGTGCCGCCTAATATTTTCCTGGACGTCCTGCATAACCCTTCTGTTAAGTTGCCTACAGAGGAAGACTTGGCTGTCCCTAACCCGGAGGCACGACTGGTGGCGGCTCTCCACATCATCCCGGACTGGACAGTGCCCTATCTGGCTTACATGACCCGGGGAGATTTGCCTGAGGATGAAACTTTGGCCAGACAAATAACCCGGCGGTCTAAATCAATGATTGTTATCAATGGTGAGTTGCATCGCCGCAGTGTTACAGGAGCGTTCCAGCGTTGTGTCTCCCCTGAGGAAGGTCAAGAGATCTTGCGTGAGATTCATGAAGGGGATTGTGGCCATCACGCCGGCTCAAAGTCTCTTGTGGCCAAGGCTTTTCGTCATGGTTTTTATTGGCTGACGGCTCATGCTGATGTGGAGGACTTGGTCAGTAAATGTGATGGTTGCCAAAGGTTCTCGCGACGGGCTCCTGTGCCGGCTCAGGAGCTGAGGATGATCCCAATTACTTGGCCCTTTGCGGTCTGGGGGCTTGATATGGTTGGGCCTTTTAAAAGGTCCAAGGATAAGAAGACCCACCTCTTGGTGGCAGTTGACAAATTTACCAAGTGGGTTGAAGCAGAGCCAGTTAGCAAGTGTGATGCAGCCACGGCAGTTCAGTTTATGAAAAAGGTGATCTTTCGCTTTGGCTTTCCACACAGCATTATAACTGATAATGGTACCAATCTATCCAAAGGCGCCATGGAGGAGTTTTGTCAACGGGAGCATATTAGACTTGATGTTTCATCAGTGGCTCACCCTCAATCCAATGGTCAAGCTGAGAGGGCTAATCAGGAGATTCTGAAAGGCATCAAACCCCGGCTTTTGGTCCCTTTACAACGGACGCCGGGTTGTTGGGTGGAGGAGTTACCCTCCGTGTTGTGGAGCATCAACACTACTCCTAACAGGTCTACAGGTTTCACGCCTTTCTTCATGGTTTATGGAGCGGAAGCAGTTCTCCCCAGTGACATCCGTCATGACTCACCTCGAGTGGCGGCTTATGTGGAGGTGGATAATGAACAGGTGCGCCAAGATGCTCTTGACTTGTTGGACGAACAGCGTGATGTGGCAGCAGCTCGCTCGGCGATTTTCCAACAAGACCTGCGCCGTTATCATAGTCGCCGGATTAAATCTCGGGTCTTCCAGGAAGGCGATCTGGTGCTCCGGCTCATCCAAGATCAAACAGATGCGCACAAGCTATCCCCGCCTTGGGAAGGGCCCTTTGTGGTCAGCAATAATTTGCACAACGGGTCATATTACCTCATTGACATTCGGGAGCACAAAGATTCACGTAAGTCGGAGGAAGAGACCCGTCGGCCGTGGAACATAGCTCAGCTTCGGCCTTATTACACTTGAGCCGCCGACTCTCATAATGTACATATTTCTCTAAGCCATGTATATATTATGATAAGAAATAAAGCAGGACCTCTGTCCTTTTTTCTCCTCCAAAGGTGAATGTGTTGTTTTCATTACAAGATCACATGATAACTTGAAGGAGGATCCGGCTTATGATCGCATTCGAATCTAGCCATACACAATATAGTCACTTGGGGGCTTCCTGTTCAAACATAGGTCGTATTCGAACCAAAGAGAACATAGCTGTCGATACCCATTTGATTGGCAAAGTGCCGAGCTCATTGGGGAGTTTTCTTTGATCATATTTGAATCATAGTTTAACCCCTTTGGGAACCGATGTGGATCGTATTCGAATCAGCGTCGTTAAACAACTCCTGAAGTCATTTGGGGGCTTCCTGTTCAAACATGGGTCGTATTCGAATCAAAGAGAACATAGCTGTCGGTACCCTCTTGATTGGCATCGCCACACCCACTGGGGGCTATATGATCGCATTCGAATCTTAGCATAACCCCTTTGGGACGGGTCTCTGGTCGTATTCGAACCGGAAGCCCCTAAGCTTTTCTGAGTTACAAAAAGTTCTTCTGATTATTTCAATAGTGTGCACGGTGGGTATCACTTTGCCGGCTTAACTTTGATTCACAGTACTAGTCGAACACAATCGGCGTTATTCAGACTGGTAAATCGGCGTTATTCACAGTACTAAACCTTGCTATTCGGGGTTATATAAACCGGAAGTATACTTGAAGGCCGGTAAGTGTGTTATTATGGTTATATGAAGGATATGATGGAGGATCAGTCTTTCATGACTTAGCTCTTTATTCCGGGTTATATGTATGAGACTATGACTTTCAGTGCGGTAAGCTGCCTAGAGACTTGTGATTTGTTTTTCGATGCAGGATAGTTAAAGGCAACTATTTGAGCTTAAGGAACATGGATGATCAACTATGACCCGGAGAAATATAAGGAAGCAACTTCAGTGGAATTCAGCATTCAACGCGTGCACGATGGCACGGCAAAGTTAAAGTGTTGGTCCTATTCTATTACAAGACTCATTGAGTCCAAAAGGGTGAAGCATTGTTTAAATAAGCCGCCTACAGAGTTAAGATGCTTGCTGGGTTGAAGCTTCCGGCTCATCCCTCTCCGCTCCTCCGGTTGTTCCCAAGACCTGGAAAGTTGACGATTTCCAGTCAATGCCGCTCAGAGCTTCAAATTGAGCTTCCTCGTCAATTAACCCGGCCGGGTCAATTTCCAGGGCAAAGGTGTGCTTACGAGTCGGCGGGACTAAGCTGATGGCTTCATAGCGCGGAGTGGGGATCCTCTGATTCTCTGCATCGTAACCCGGCTGATACTTGGTCAGATCCATGTCATTTCCAATCAGAGTGGCCACCGGGCGTACGATCTTCACGCAGGCTGCGAAGTCCCTTTGGTCGAAGGGGGTGCCATCTTCCTTCAAGCTGGGATAGCCTAGGGCAATGTCCGCCGGGTCTAGTTCCGGAAGGAACGCCTTGGCCCGGCTCAGAGCAGCTATGGCTCCGGCTCTTGCAGAGGCCCGTCGCAGCTCTTGGACACGCTGGGGAAGAATGGCAAGCCGGCGAAGAACTTCCGCCAGGTGAGTCGGCACCTCATTGGATAGAGCCACCACGGCCAAGGCGCGCTGTGACCCGGTGTAGAGTTTCTCCACCAGGGTGTACACGGCCTTCAACTTGGTCAGCACACTTTGGTTGAGGTTGGCGCTTCTTGGACCTGTTTAGCAGAGTAGGGTAAGCCGCTGGCAATGATGGGAGTTACGAGACATAAAGATTATAAACTTGATGAAAGCCGGTGGGATACTTACCGAAGATGGCGGCGACCATCTGTGACACGTGGCGCTTTAAGCCAGAGAGTTCGGCGGTTTTCTCCGTCAGAGCCTTCTCCGCCTGTTCGGCCCGGCTCACTAGAGTAGCCTTCTCTTCGGCCCAAGTTCTCCGCTCAGCTTCAAAGTCCTTTTTCAGCTTCTCTTGAGCAGCAATACTGGACACAAATTTGGCGTTGGCCTTCCGGGTCTCAGTTTCTTGCGTCCTCAGGCAGGTTTTCAAATCAGAGATGTCAGCCTCAAGCTTCTTGTAAGCAGCCTGCACAATTTCCGGGTTATAGTATGAATAATTATTATGCGACTTTTAAAGTCCCAAGCACTTTCTAAGCAAAGACACTTGGCACTTCGGGGCTAATGCATGTCGAAAGTTTCTACAAATTACCGGTTCAAGCGAGTAAGCCGGAACTTAAGTCTACAACATATTCTATCATAAGTAGTAGACTTGGGGGCTAGAGTATGGTAAGAATAACAAGATAACTATGCAGTAAGCAAGAAGAAAGAAGAGTGGTACCTCAGACTTCTGCTGAATCAGGTTTACCATGCTGATCTCTACATCCCGGCTCTTGTGCACCTGACTGACATAGCCGGAGACGATCTCTCCGATGTTTAGATTGGCGTAGTCGGTGAGGTCCAGATTAGCCCGGCGGCGCTCTAGCAACTCCTCCTTGGCGGAGCACTTGGCCAGCGCAGTAGGTCTCCACGGCTCAACAAACTCCATCCGGGTGATTACCACGTCCGGGTCATTGACCGGCTGAGCCGGGCTGGAGGTCTCTGGGTTAGCAGAAGCTTCTGCGGTTGGCTTGTAGGTTGGAGCAGTGGCTTCAGGAGCAGAGGCAGCTGGCGGTTCTTGAGCTGCTACCTCCGGTTCAGGCAAGTCCGGCTCTTCGACCAGCTTGTTCTTTTTCGCCCTCTTGGTGAGCTTTGCCTGGGCACTGAAAGGACAAAAAGGTTAGTACAAAAGTATGAGCAAAGATAAGCACAACAAGAGATGATCATCATTACCCGGGTACGGTCTTGAAGGCCGGCAGGTTTGATTGCATCGAGTCACCAGAGGAGGGTGAGGTTTCCTGATAGTTTGAATCAGAAGAATTGAGCGGTTGACGTATAACACCCGCCAAAGGATGAAAAGGGTACAAGTTGGAGATAACCTCGGTTCGGCGTTTCCTCGATGCGTCAGGTAAGCCGGAGGAGAGGTCAGCGTCCTTGTTGGTCCGGGTGTGCCGCCGGCTCTCATGAATCTGTCGCTTCAAAAGAAATTGAGGATCTTGATAAGCTAAAGGATGAGAAAATCTTACTTTCCGGGTTACCCTTCGGATTTTCAGCCTTGGCAAGGGCTCCGAGTCGGAGGAAAGTGTCATTACCTCTTCAACCACCGGGTTACTTGCTCCGGTGTCATCCTGTTGATGAACATTATTGATAAGGTGGACAGAAATAAACAACAAATACAACAAGAGCTTACAGGTTCAGGGGTTACCTCTGACTCGGAGCTGTCGCTTAGTTGCAGCAGCTCTGAAGCAGTAGGCCTACTTCCCTTCTTGTGGGGAGCGGCTCTCTTGGCGGCTTTCTTAGCCTTCCTGGCCTTCTTGGACGCCTCATGATCATATTTGACCTTCCAGAATTTGTCATCGGCCTGAAGAATACAATGACGATTTCTTAAGGTTCAGATGAAAGCTATCTACGGAAGAAAATAAGATGTCCAGATCAGCGGCTTACCG
This sequence comes from Triticum aestivum, assembly GCF_018294505.1. Lineage (NCBI taxonomy): Eukaryota > Viridiplantae > Streptophyta > Magnoliopsida > Poales > Poaceae > Triticum > Triticum aestivum. Next base: position 346,370,447 of record NC_057799.1, read on the forward strand.
CTGGGGCCGGGTTGGTCTTGCAGAAGGGGCTTAAGCTGGTCCTCCCGCAGTCTGCCAAGCTCTCGTTCAAGAGAGCCTTGGTCATGTCCTCAGCAACGTCTTCAGGAAGATCGTTGCGGCTGTGTCGCAGGGTGTCATCTTTCCGGCCTGTGTACTCACACATTAAGCCGGGGCGGCGGCTCAAGGGGATCACCCGCCACGAGATCCAGACCCGGACCAGGTCAATTCCATTGAGACCATTGCCCAGGAGAGCCTTGATCTTGTTAATGGTGGGGAGCAGAGGTTGGCGCTCCGCTTGAGTTAGCTTGTCTGACAGAGGGTGTGTTGGTTCCAGACGCGAGGGGCGAAAGCCGGGCAGCGGGCTCTCGTCAGCCGGCGACGTGTCTTGGCAGTAGAACCACGTCTGGTTCCAGTCCTTTGGGTGGCTTGGCGGTTTGGCATAAGGGAAGAGGCAGTCTCTCCGTCGCTGAATGGAGATTCCGCCAAGTTCCAAACTTGGCCCGTTGGCGCGCTCGTTCTGGCGGTTCAGGTAGAAGAGCTCTCTGAAGAGCAGCAGGCTGGGCTCTTCTCCAAGGTAGACTTCGCAGAACAGTTGGAAGTTGCATATATTGGACACATAATTGGGTCCTATGTCTTGTGGCCGCAGATCAAAGAAGTTCAGCACCTCTTTAAAAAACTTTGAGCCGGGCGGTGCGAAGCCCCGGCTCATATGATCCGCAAAAATTACCACCTCCACGTCCCTTGGCTGTGGTCTCTCCTCTGACGGGTCAGGGGCACGGTAGGACATGACATCCTTCTTGGGCAGGTAACCCGACTTTACAAAATCCGCTAAGGTCTCGTCGGTGACGTTGGACCTCATCCAATTGCAAGTGATGGGTGCTTTAGGAGCTTTGGGAGGCATGGTGAAAGTCGGAAGCCTATGATAAAAGGAAACATGCCCGGTTTAATTATAAGCCGGAGGAAATTTACAGTTCAATGTTAAAGTGGCGGCTTATGGAGGGGACTAATGACATATATCTAGGTGCATCGGGTTATCTAAGCCGCTGGAGGTATTGAGAGTAATTCGATTGTCTACGACCTTGTCACAGATGAGCCGGAAAATTTTATGGCGCATGGCCTCCTTTGAGCCGGAAGGTTCTACGGCACGTGGCTTCTTTAAACCGGAAATGTAAACCGCCATGACTCAACGGGTGGAGTTTTTTACTAAGTGTGGTGAAAACAGATTTCGCACATTGCAGTAACTAATTTGGATCAAAACGGTCGGCTGAAAAGGAAAATTTCTAGACCTAAAACAGACGCAGAAGAAGTTCGCGGGTTCGAACGGAGCCACTATGCAGTAAAAAGGAGCCTATGTACATTGGGAATGGAAGTGAAACAGCTACCGCAGTGGTTCTATGCAAGTCTAAGATCAAGAAGAGTTGTAAAAATCAAATCTACTGAGAACCCACGAAGAACGGTGAAGAACACGGGAAGAACAGGAAGAACCCTACTGCAGATCTGTTCTACGGGCAGCAAGGACTTGCAAGTGCTGGTGAGTCGCGGAGGTCGCCGCCCTTTTCTCTGGACACAACAGGTTGATGCAGCGGCCGGAGTTGGTGAGGAGGAGGAGACCCGCGGCGGCGACAACAACAGAGCTCGAGCGGAAGAACAGTGGCGCGAGGAGGAAGACGGATGGCTGAAGGCTCATCGGGCCGGACTATTTATAAGGGCAAGCTCATAAGTGGGCGCGAGAAACGAGGAGGCCACGGCGTGGTTATCTCACCATAAAAACGCCTCGATTTTCGGGATGACAGTAAAGATAAGATCCGTTGCGGATATGGTGGAGTAAAAAATGGATTTAATGGAAGATGACGTCACGGCGGATTACCCGGAATCCAGAGGATGACGTCACGCCGGGTTATGGCCTTCACACAATTGTAAGCCGGAAATTTTCTGTCGAAAGGATTGAAGATTGACATGAGCCGGCTCAAATCAATCTGGGGCCTAATGTTGAGGATATAAACCTTAGAGTCACCCGCCAGGAGGGGCCGGGTTACATATAAGGATCATCACCTAAAGCCCGGCGCCAAGCTTGATGACGGTGGGCCAAAGATGGGCTTAAGACCCGGATATGGCTTAAGGCCCGTAGTTACAACCGTTATTATGGTAGAACTTGTAGTATAAGGCAAGAATAGTTGAGAGTCCGAGCCGGACACTCTTATGAGCCTGCCGGGACTCTCAGAAGCTGCTGGGCGTCAACCTCTCTATATAAAGGGACGACCCGGCAGCGGTTTAGGGACAAGAAAGATCTGATCGAGAGCCAGGCATAGCAGTTAAGCTCCCTGGTCATCGAAACCCTAATCAATACCACCTCAACTGGACGTAGGCTTTTACCTTCACCGTAAGGGGCCGAACCAGTATAAACCCTCGTGTTCCTTGTCCTGTTTAACCCCTTCAAGCTTCCTAGCGGCGATGGCTCCACGACTAAGTCCTAGCTTGAGGACATCTGCCGTGACAATTCCACGACACTCACAATGTCGTGGGTCCCAGATGTCAGGAAAACACTAGGAGGAAGCATTTTATTTTTCCATACGCTGACGTGGTGGGCTCCTACTGTCATCCTCTCCACGTACTTCTGCCAATTCCTGTTGTTTGTTGACCATGTTGACAACGCGAGAGGGCGGCGCCGCGGCGGGCGCACCAAAGCGCGCGGAGGACGTCGGCGTTAACAATTTAGGAGACGGTGGGGGCGGCGATGCGTGCGCTGAGGCGTAGCCAGCCGTGGGAGGCGGAAGCAGGCGGCCCCGCCGGCGCTGGTTTGGTTTTGGCAGCTGGAGGAAGACAAGACTGAAGAAACACGACAGACTGTAAAAGCAGCAGGAGTACTTAACAACCTTAACTGAAACCAGCAGGGGCACTTAACAACCAAAGCTGAAAGCAGTATGAGTACTTATACAGGTTCAACCGTACAAAGCACGCCTCGAACAATGCTACTTTGCCTACAGTTAACCAAGGGTGAGGCCGCCAAGCCCCAGGACAAGGCTCAGGTGCCACCCCGCGCATCCACAACCTTCTGAAAGCGGCTTCATCTCGCAACGTGGTCAATAAACAGGATATTCGCTTTAGAGCCATGGAAAAGCATGAACATAATCTTCTGTCCTATTCTCCAAGATGGACGGGCCTTCATTATTTGAGACCACCCATGAATAAGTATCTTTTCACCTCCAAGGGGAATTGAGTAGGTCGACATAAACATCATGTTGTGACCAAGCGCAAGTCTGACCTGACCATGGTCAGGCATCTGTATAGGAACAATAGAACTCGGCAGTTCCTGTTTCAAGAAGATCACAGCTGTAAAACTGTGTATAAGCAATAGTTTATGAACAACATATATAATAGAAAACAGCTCGTACTATAAGTTTCTCGACACAGTTGGACCTGTTCAACGAGTGCAGCAGTGGCACACATATCCCACGTGGCCTTCCACCATTGAAATGCCCCACAAGGACCTCAAGACGATCAATAAAGTGTAGGAACTTGTGGATGTTGATCCAGTCAACTTCAGTGCCATTAGTAACAACCGAGTTATTACAGAGTAACAAATGAGCAGACTGCTTAACTCTGAAAAAACCTACACGTGCCACCAATTATAAGAAAATATTAGTTAGAAGTAGCATCTTCGTGAGAGATTCGTTGCTACTTCTAAAGTTAAATTGTGATTAGTTAGACATAATAGGTGGATTAAGAAGTAATCAAGGCAACAAGCAAGAACCAGATACAAAACTAACATGGATGAACAATTGGAACGACGTCGGGGTGGAAGATCGCAGTGAAGATGAGAGCAGGTTATGCTATTTCCATCAACATTCGTGCGCCAACTTTCAGTCCGTAACACTTGAGAAAGTTTATCCAAGTTTGGCCATAAAAAAGCAGCGATCTTCTTGGTTCATGAACCCAACTTGGAACTTATATCCATGGCTTGTCTTCACCGTGACCATTAAACTAGTGTATTCAGTTATGGCAAGGCCGAGCATCTTGAGTACATGTGTTCTGGCAGAGCAAATAATACACTGCAGGAAAAATAATATGAGAACACAGCATGTTCAAAAAACCCCCACCCTCCCAGATAGAATAGAGGATTCTAGGAACATACTATGCGCGTTTCAAAATGCTGTGTTAGGATGAGAAGGAACAAGTGTGGCGTCTCGCCGAGGGCGCAGAAACCTGTAGGGTACTCGCACTTTGGGCACTACAAATGAAACACACTAGATTCAGTAGGAAGAAAAATGCATGAACGACGATGGCTGCCATCCTAGGATTACCTGCGACCAAGGGACTTGGATTTATCGGGGATGGATGAAGAACTCGTACCTGGTTCTCCATGAGAAAACCATATGCAATCGCCGAGAGGGGGTTTTCTCTGAACAAGCAGACGAGGGAGAAGGGGATTGAGGCCGAATGAAATATTGCCGCTTCGTCCGTCCAGCTTACTGCTAAAGCTGGAAAGGGGGGGGGGGTTGTGATTCGACGGCTCATTGGGCATTACTGTGGTGCTATGACCGGGGTGTGTCTACCGTGAAGTTGTGCACTCTAATTTGTGCATATGGCACGTGGACCCCGTTGCCGGTTGCCCCACATATCAGCGAAAGGAAGTAGAAAGACAGGAGTAACTAGTTACACATAAATATATATTTTGACAGAGAGATACTCCCTCTGTAAAGAAATATACAAATCTTTTATATCACAGGCTCACCTTGCCGAGAAATATACTCCCTCTGCAACGCACGGGCATTATGGGGGTTCAGCTTTTTTTATGGGGGTTCAGTTGAGAATATAATACTCAGATAGGCTCACGGTTCTGGACTTTGGGCTGCAGGCCGACCCTGCATGTTTGGGGGCCCATGTGTTCTACCTCAGCGCTTTTCATATTGCAAGCGATCGATACGGCGCTGGTTTTAGAGGCTGTCGCAAGGCGAATACACAAAATTGAATAAAGCACGACAGCTGTTGGAATGAAATCGAACGACAGTTCCTTACCAGCAATCAGAGTTGCAATTCTATCAACGATATACCATGTGATAAATAATACTGTCATACTACGTATACACACAGGAGACTTGTTTTACCATGCCAGATTATTACATCAAAATCTATCGGAGGATAGATCAGTTCGGCAGTTGCGTGCTGCTACTGAAGAATTTCAAAGTTGATTTGGACCAGCTCTCCTTGCCGAGAAAGTTCGATTTTGACATCATCCCCTACCGCAAGATATGATTTAGATTTGAACCTTGACCATCCTTTAGCATCAATCATCATGCGACCATCCTTTGTACTTACGGTATATTGAGCAGGTTCATTCACACCAAGGCTGCGCATGGTAAGAGAAACTTGGCCGCGGTCGCCCAGATTGTTGAACGACTCCCTCGTTGCTCTAGGAATTCTCTGTTTGCAAACAAGAAGACATACCCAAACAGTTAGATCAACACAGTGAATCATGTGAAACAACATGGAAAGAAAAAAGAACGAAGCACTTGGGCGGCCAATGCTTACCAAGAAGGTGGACATGTCGATTTTTGTAAGGACTTTGGTATATGAAGTGCGAACTGCAGCCCAGTCTGTTGCCGGTGCAACTCCACGGGCCAGAGCAGATGCAAGTGCAAGTGTTGGTGCAGGTGCCGAAGCCGCCGCTGCTGCCGGAGATGGTGCTCCTTGTAGAGCTGGTGCCGGTGTCGGAGCAGGTGCCGGTGTCGATGCCCGATCCTCCGGTAGATCAGACTGATCCGCTGACGCGGTCGGTGCCCAATCCTCAGCTGGATCAGACTGAGCTACTGCCGCTGTTAGTGCTAGAGCAACTGCCGGTGCTCGATCTGTGCGAGACAGCGGCGATCGTGTCTGGTCTGCTATGATCATCTTTCTAACTTGACTAGGATCCGTGACCGTGATCCAGTTTTTTTCTTCATTTCTTTTAAACGCGAGAAGGACTAATTGTGGCGTTTTTGTTAAACCAAACTGCAGTTCATCATAGGGATTCAGCTTGTACTCAGACAACAGACTGATCCAATTTTTTCCAGTAATATAAGTGATGGACAGTGCCTTCGTTACTGACACGACATAAGAAGTGAAACCTGCAAAAATAGCCATCGTAGAGCAAACCAAACGGTTTATTCTGTGATGAATGTCACATGGCAAAAGCTGCATCGTAAAATTGCAGGAAAAGAAAGAAAACATGACATTAAATCAATAAGATTTAGACAGTAAATCAATAAGATTTACTTGATGTGACACAAGTGAATCCTTACCAGGAAATCACTATGTTGAAGTACTAAACAGAAGATTGATCGTCCAACTACGCGTGGCATGCAGGGGCCCCGCCTACTCCCACAAGCAGGACAGTCCAAAGGTCGTGACAAATCGTATGGACCGAACATCCATGGGACTAGAAATCCTGGTGGGTGCGATAAACCCTGCAATGCATACAAATTTTGGAGTGTAACCATAATTGTTAAACCGTCCTCACAAAAAATATGATCTGGATACTTCAAAATATACAGACTGAATTGAGTGGACAGACATTAACATCGACATTAACATAGACCGTTCACACACCAAAAGCGGCAGTACTAATAAACAATGCAGGGTTCACAAACACAAATCAAGTACTGAACAATAGTACTTACTACAGACAAGCAAAGTTGCACTAACTAAACTCTGCAGACTATTTCTTGCCACCGACCTACGGGATGAACCCCGCATAACTGACTAGGCCATGGACTTCGTGTGAGATGTCTACATGCACCATCACCATCTTGTCAACCTTGGAGAACCTAACAGAGTGGTCTTTCCACTCATAAACATGATGATGAAGACAGGCCGCATCAGATTTGTTGGGAAGCATTACAAGAACCACACCCTTCGTAATCGAAGGCACAGCCAGGAAATTGTTGTGGTCAAGTACAGCCTCGAGAACACGCCTGACAACAATGCTACAGGAAAACACTAGTTCAGGACACGTGGCGACAAGGACACATCAGCTGGATAGTTCAGCAGTAGAACTCATCATCAGGTCTTCCAGTTCACACGGCATGACTTTGAGAACTTCATCTCCACTGCGGACCTGGTTCTAATTCAAACAGAAACCATATTTTATTACTACCTCCGTTCACAAATATAAGATGATTTTCAATATTATACTCCATATATGACTACATATACGCACAGAAATGAGTGAACAAAGACACTAGAACATGTCTTCAAAGGCATGAGAGCAGAGGGATTACATGCAATATCCATAACACAAGTTACTGAGGCAAATATACCCTCTTAAAAGGTAGCATTGATGTTCATAAAGTACTAGTTGAAAGTAATCTATAAGAAATCAGTGTCAACCTCTCGCATGTTTTGGTCAAAAGAGGAATTTAGAACCGTCATTTGGCACACTAAAATCACATGCAAGATCACCCAAAAAGTTGTACTACCAGTACTAGTACTGCGTGTTAGATGAAAAAACACGATCAAGATCGAGAAAAAGATCGTCAACAAGAGACATTACCTGGACTTGCTTAATGAGGGATCCCGGAGAGGGGGGCTTGGACAGGGCGATGGCTTTGAGCTTGTCTGCGGTAGTCTCGGCGGGGTGCTTGCGCTTCTTCGTACCATGAGCCTCGACGGTTTTGGCCAGAGCCATAGACATCACGTCGGCCGGTGCTCCGGCGTCCATCCAAGAGAGGAAGCTGAGAGAGAAGAGTGAAAGGAGGAACGAGATGAGGGAGAAGCGAAGCGAGTGGGGGTTTTCTTCAAGAGAGGAAGCTGAGAGAGAAGAGTGAAATGATGGTTGCTTCGTCCGTCCAACTTACTACTGGAAAGGAGGGGGTTTTGTGATTTGACGGCTCATTGGGCATTACTGCGGCGGTTCGATCGGGGTAGTCTATCGTCACTCTACTATGGAGTAATTTAGTGCATGGCTGGTGGACCCAGGTGCTGGCTGTCCCACACATCGGTGCAAGTGAGTAATTTAGTGCATGGCTGGAGGAGGATCCGCACGGTAGAGTGTGTCCACTGTTTTTCTGAAGAAAAAAATGATTACATCAAGCATTTCCACTCTTACGACGGAGGAGTGCGAAACACGGCAGCCACTTGAACATACACAGTGCTCCTACTACTAGGCATGTGCAGTGGTTCATACGTCAGTACTACACAATCTTGTTGCTAGTGTAGTAAGATATGACGATAACAAATGATGTTGTGCGCATGTCAACTACTCCTATATGTAACATAGTTCCGCTTTTTCGACTGTCTGGTCAAGAATGAACGGTGAGATCAATGTTAACAGAACTAGGTCCACAGCGCACGGAGAGTACGGTGCTACAGTACTCCATGAAACATGAACCATATGAAGCACGAATAGTGTTAGGCAGGGTGTATGAAGGGTGCACGGGATGGGAGAAAAAGTTCCCTTCTCAACCCACTTTTGGGTGTTTGGCAGAGTGCATGAAGGGTGCATGAGTCCACACTAGTAGGTTGACAAAAATACACGAAGAGGAAACAACTATATTGAGATGAGAATGCAACCAAACACACCCACACGCTTTGTGCTACAGTGAATGATCTGCACCGTCTGAGTTTGATCCAACGGTCATGTTGCGCTGAGACATGGACATGCCCATGCAGAGGGTGCCTAAACACCACCGAAGTCCCTCTGCTTCTCGAGGCGCATGACGTTGGTGATGCAGGGTGCAACCGCCCGCAGAGCCCGCTCCCGGTCGACGGGAGCCAGCTCGTCAAAGACGGCGTCCAATGGCATGAATGGATTCCGGTGACGGAGCCCTGAAAGGATTCGCCCGGCAACGGCGACGGCAGCCCGCAACCCCTCCTTGTCCAGCTCAGCCCCCACCATCGCGCGGAGACGGCTCAGCTCCTCGGAGATATAGGTGAAGAAGGAGACCAGGTCAGGAAGCCGCAGCTCGTTGAAGTCGACCGGGTGGTCGAACGGGTTTAGCCTGACGGCCGGCATCGTTGCGCTGGCACGACGGTAGGCATCGCGCAGCCGCAACACGTGCGTGGCAACTTGGTTCACCAAGTGGCTGAGGCGATCCTGGACCTCGTCACGATCGGCCCGCTCGCGCTCCAGCCGGCTCCCCTGACGGCCTATCGTATCTCCCGCTTTCTGCAGCAACGCCGCCGACGCCTCGAGCATCTTTGTGGTGGACGTCTGCCGCTTTTGAAGCTCCATGAACTCCCGCACATAACGGAGGAGCATGGCACTCCTCTCCTCCTTGAGCTCACGGAGCTCCACGTCCTTGGCCCTGAGCTCCGCATCCTTGGCATGGAGCTCCTGTGTCAGGCGCCTCACCTCGGACTCCGTGATCTGCTGCACCGCCATGGCACCAGGTAGAAGCAATGGGGAGAGGAAGCAAAGGGGGCGAAATGGCTGAAAGGCAATGCAATCTACGGGAAGGCGGAGGGAGCGGGGAATCTTTTGGTTTTCACCACGGTAAAACACCAGTCGACGACTTCTCACATCAGGGAGCAGTGGGTTTTTACAGGCGGAGTCATCGTGACTAATTGCTGCCGTGCCTGCTCCTGTCAATCAAAAAATTAAAAATCCTGCCGCGCCTGCTCCCGTCAATCAAAAAATTAAAAATCTTGCCGCACCCAAACACCAGAGCAACGCCGCGGTGGATATTTAAATTTAACTGCGGGCAAGTAGATAAAAAAAGGGGTGAAAAAACAAATGTGGCGGCGGCCTAGCTAATCGGTCGAACTAGCCCAACTAGCTAGCCACCGTGCTTCACTGATGTACTCGGTGGGAAAAGTGGTCTTTCGTGATTTGACGACTCATTTACTTGCTTCGGCATTACGACCGAGGAGGACCCAGAAAACGAGCGGTAGGGCGTCCCACGTCAGGAAGAATATATGCGTGCACCACCCGGGAGGACCCCGAAACCGCGCGGTAGGGTGTGCCACGTCTCGGCACGGAGGAAAAATGTGCATGTAAAAATATACTGTATCAGACGTAGTACCTATGGTTCGACCTCGGGACCCAGCCAGTCGGTCGAAAACACCCCACTAGCCACACAGCTTCATCATGCAAATGTGGCACGGAGGATAGATGTGGTTAGCTCCGTCTCGACCAGCCACAACGTCTCTTGTTCTAGGCGATTCTTCTATTTTCCAAGCTTTTTTTAGTTGCAATAACACCACGGCAAGCTAGCGCCGCTCTTCGTGTGTGCCCGTGCAGAGGTTAGACGATGGAGAGAAGAGAGATTGAGACCGCAGACCTGGGACCCACCAGTAAGTGAGACAACGGTCATGCACGTGTTGACGAGGCACTCCCTCTTCTCTACTCAACGCAAGTACTGTATAAAATCAAGTTATGGGACAAAGCCAACAACCGTTCGTTTTTTCAGGCTATCGACTTACGCTTTGTAGTCCAGGTTGCCAGTTCGAATCTCGTCTTTCAGATTTGTTAGTTTTAGGTCCAAATTTGATTAATGACAACTGGGACCCCCGTGTGTTGTTCTGATATTTCAGTGTAGGATGGTTTTTTTGAACAAACACTTTGCGTGGTTAGAGAAGTAACGGCACGAGTTACACGTATTTTGCAAGTTTACGAACAAAAATGACAGCGGCATAGAATATCACATCCACCCCGCAGCTTAGATACTATGGTGATACGAGTTTTTACACCATTGGAAGTGAGATCCAATGGCTTGGGAGTAGTCTTTGTAGTTATGCGCAATTTCCAAACTCTCCAAAGGTTTTTTTGCAAATAAAACATTCAGGCCTCGTGTGTGCCGCTGCATCTTCGATCCAACGGCTCCCCGGTGCTCATATTAGGTGCTCCCCGTAGCTTAATTACCCGTTACGGTGATATGAGCATCTAGGTCGTATGATCAGTGATCAGATGGCACATGCATAGTACTTGTACTTTCTGCGCATTTCCCAAACTCTATTAGCCATATATTGCAAAAACATTCAAACCTCCTACTATGGGCCGTTAGATCTCAGTGAACTCGTATCACCATAGAATCTACGGTGCGGGAGCACCTCATACTCTCCCGTGCGAGAAAACATAAGGTGCTATCGCAGGTTGGATGCTACGGTGATACGAGCTTGGAGGTCGTTTGATCTGAGATCCAATAGCATCTGAGCAGTCTTTGTGCTTGTAAGCAGTGGCTGAACTCTTTTGGGGCTTTTCTGCAAAAAACCATTCAAACCACCGAGGAGGTGTTGGGTCACAAATCCAACGCCTCCGAAGAGCTTGTATCACCAAAGCATCTAAGGTGTGGTAGCACATGATATTCTTACATACAGGAGAATATGATGTCCTCCTTCATCTTAGATGCTACGGTGATACGAGCTTCGAGGTCGTTGGATATGGGATCAAAGGGCATCTAAGTAGTTTTT